>NW_027259787.1:0-23399 GCF_045791955.1 Oncorhynchus clarkii lewisi
TGCCAAGGCAGCAGCTACTCTTCCTGGGGTTTATTATGGATCACCATTAGTTCCTGCCAAGGCAGCAGCTCTTCCTGGGGTTTATTAAGGATCCCCATTAGTTCCTGCCAAGGCAGCAGCTACTCTTCCTGGGGTTTATTAGGGATTCAGGCCAAAAAGTTCAATCTTGGTTTTGTCAGACCAGAGAATATTGTTTCTCATGGTGTGAGAGTCCTTTAGGTGCCTTTTGGCAAACTCCAAACGGGCTGTCATGTGCTTTTTACTGAGGAATGGCTTCCGTCTGGCCACTCTACCATAAAGGCAAAACACACCAAGACAGTCGTGAATAGGGCACGACAAAACCTTTTCCCCCTCAGGAGACTGGAAATATTTGTCATGGGTCCTCAGATCCTCAAAAAGTTCTGCAGCTGCACCATCGAGAGCATCCTGACCGGTTGCATCACCGCCTGGTACGGCAACTGTTCGGCATCTGACCGTAAAGCGCTACAGAGGGTAGTGCGTACGGCCCAGTTTATCACTGGGGCCAAGCTTCCTGTCATCCAGGACCTATATAATAGGCGGTGTCAGAGGAAAGCCCCCAAAAATTGTCAGAGACTCCAGTCACCCAAGTTATAGACTGTTTTCTCCAAGTCACAGACTGCCAAGTCTAGGACCAAAATGCTCCTTAACAGCTTCTACCCCCAAGCCACAAGCCTGCTGAACAATTAATCAAATGGCCACCAGACTATTTACATTGACCCCCCCAATTTGTTTTGTACACTGCTGATACTCACTATTTATTATCTATGCAGTCACTTCACCTACATGTACATATTACCACAACTAACCTGTACCCCCACACATGAACTCGGTACCGGTACCCCTTATATAAAACCTGTTACTTTTTATAATTTTTGATTTTAGTTGATTTGGTAAATATTTACTTAACTCTTCTTGAACTGCATTGTTGGTTAAGGGCTTGTAAAGTAAGCATTTCACGGTAAGGTCTACACTTGTTGTATTCGGTGCATGTGACAAATAATGTTAGATTTGATTTGAAGGCCTGATTGGTGGAGTGCTGCAGAGATGGTTGTCTTTCTGTAAGGTTCTCCCATCTCCACAGAGGAACTCGGGAGCTCTGTCAGAGTGACCATTGGGTTCTTGGTCACTTCCATGACCAAGGCCCTTCTCTCCTGATTGCTCAGTTTGACCAGCTCTAGGAAGAGTCTTGGTGGTTCCAAACTTCTTCCATTTAAGAATGATGGAGGCCACTGTGTTCTTGGGGACCTTCAATGCTGCATAAATGTTTTGTTATCCTTCCCCAGATCTGTTGCTCGACACAATCCTGTCTCTGAGTTCTACGGACAATTCATTCGAACTCAGCAGCACCTCCACCATTGGCATTTCTGTCTTTTCTGTAGATGTTATAACCTTGTATTGCTACAACTGTATCATCAAAGTTGTGTATATGCATGAGTGCGTGCATGCCTGCGTGTGTAAGTGTGTGTGTGCGTGCGTGTTAATTCAGACCACTAACCTCCAGGATGACCAATACTCTGCCGCCTGCCAGGCCCATCAGGAGGTGGGTGAGGTGGGCATAGCCCGGGGGGGTCACTTGGTACCCTCCTAGAGGGTCCCCTCTGGCTGCATCAAACCCTGCCGATACCAGAACCAGGCCCGGGTCAAACTACAGAGTGGGAGAGAAAACAACTGTTTAAGGCCCGGGTCAAGCTACAGAGTGGGAGAGAAAACAACTGTTTAAGGCCCGGGTCAAGCTACAGAGTGGGAGAGAAAACAACTGTTTAAGGCCCGGGTCAAGCTACAGAGTGGGAGAGAAAACAACTGTTTAAGGCCCGGGTCAAACTACAGAGAGAGAGAAAACAACTGAACATGACATTCGACATACCAATTAGGATCTGGCTAAAAATACTTGAATCAGTTACAGAACCCACTGCCCTTTACGGTTGTGAGGTCTGGGGTCCGCACACCAACCAAGAATTCACAAAATGGGACAAACCCAAAATTGACACTCCGCATGCAAAAATATCCTCCGGACCTAAACAGAGAGTACGCAGTGGCAGAATACCTGACCACTGTGACTGACCCTAAACAGAGAGTACATAATTGCAGAATACCTGTCCACTGTGACTGACCCTAAACAGAGAGTACACAGTGGCAGAATACCTGTCCCCTGTGACTGACCCAAACTTAAGGAAATCTTTGACTATGTACAGACTCAGTGAGCATAGCCTTGCTATTGAGAAAGGCCGCCGTAGGCAGACATGGCTCTCAAGAGAAGACAGGCTATGTGCTCACTGCCCACAAAATGAGGTGGAAACGGAGCTGCACTTCCTAACCTGCTGCCCAATGTATGACCATATTAGAGAGACATATTTCCCTCAGATTAAACTCCCATATCTACTGGGTGAAATACCACAGTGTGCCATCACATCAGCAAGATGTGTGACCTGTTGCCACAAGAAAAGGGCAACCAGTGAAGAATAAACACCATGTAAATACAACCCATATTTATTTATTTTCCCTTTCGTACTTTAACCATTTTCACATCGTGACAACACTGTATATATACATAATCTGACACTTGAAATGTCTTTATTCTTTTGGAACTTTGGTGAGTAATGTTTAGTGTTCATATTTTAATGTTTATTTCACTTTTGTTTAATATCTATATGTAAACACATGTTTCTTATGCCAATAAAGCCCTTTGAAATGAATTGCGAGAGAGAGACACTGAGTGGAAGGATACTGTACCTCTCTAGCGATGGGCATGACCACTGAGTGGAAGGATATTGTACCTCTCTAGCGATGGGCATGACCACTGAGTGGAAGGATACTGTACCTCTCTAGCGATGGGCATGACCACTGAGTGGAAGGATACTGTACCTCTCTAGCGATGGGCATGACCACTGAGTGGAAGGATATTGTACCTCTCTAGCGATGGGCATGACCACTGAGTGGAAGGATACTGTACCTCTCTAGCGATGGGCATGACCACTGAGTGGAAGGATACTGTACCTCTCTAGCGATGGGCATGACCACTGAGTGGAAGGATACTGTACCTCTCTAGCGATGGGCATGACCACTGAGTGGAAGGATACTGTACCTCTCTAGCGATGGGAATGACCACTGAGTGGAAGGATACTGTACCTCTCTAGCGATGGGCATGACCACTGAGTGGAAGGATACTGTACCTCTCTAGCGATGGGCATGACCACTGAGTGGAAGGATACTGTACCTCTCTAGCGATGGGCATGACCACTGAGTGGAAGGATACTGTACCTCTCTAGCGATGGGCATGACCACTGAGTGGAAGGATACTGTACCTCTCTAGCGATGGGAATGACCACTGAGTGGAAGGATACTGTACCTCTCTAGCGATGGGCATGACCACTGAGTGGAAGGATACTGTACCTCTCTAGCGATGGGCATGACCACTGAGTGGAAGGATACTGTACCTCTCTAGCGATGGGCATGACCACTGAGTGGAAGGATACTGTACCTCTCTAGCGATGGGCATGACCACTGAGTGGAAGGATACTGTACCTCTCTAGCGATGGGCATGACCACTGAGTGGAAGGATACTGTACCTCTCTAGCGATGGGCATGACCACTGAGTGGAAGGATACTGTACCTCTCTAGCGATGGGCATGACCACTGAGTGGAAGGATACTGTACCTCTCTAGCGATGGGCATGACCACTGAGTGGAAGGATACTGTACCTCTCTAGCGATGGGCATGACCACTGAGTGGAAGGATACTGTACCTCTCTAGCGATGGGCATGACCACTGAGTGGAAGGATACTGTACCTCTCTAGCGATGGGCATGACCACTGAGTGGAAGGATACTGTACCTCTCTAGCGATGGGCATGACCACTGAGTGGAAGGATACTGTACCTCTCTAGCGATAGGCATGACCACTGAGTGGAAGGATACTGTACCTCTCTAGCGATGGGCATGACCACTGAGTGGAAGGATACTGTACCTCTCTAGCGATGGGCATGACCACTGAGTGGAAGGATACTGTACCTCTCTAGCGATGGGCATGACCACTGAGTGGAAGGATACTGTACCTCTCTAGCGATGGGCATGACCACTGAGTGGAAGGATACTGTACCTCTCTAGCGATGGGCATGACCACTGAGTGGAAGGATACTGTACCTCTCTAGCGATGGGCATGACCACCGAGTGGAAGGCTGCAAGGTACTCCGCGTCGCCCATCTTGGCTCCGTTCCAGGGGATGTTGACGTTGAACCCTGCTCCCTTCCCCTCGCCCACTCTGTTGTAGTGTGCGTCCTCGGAAGTAGGGAAGAAGGTCCCATCCTCGTAGCGATGCAGGGAGATGTAGAGGACACTGGATGGAGAGAGGAGAGGGTTGGAGTTAGTGAGGGAGATGTAGAGGACACTGGATGGAGAGAGGAGAGGGTTGGAGTTAGTGAGGGAGATGTAGAGGACACTGGATGGAGAGAGGAGAGGGTTGGAGTTAGTGAGGGAGATGTAGAGGACACTGGATGGAGAGAGGAGAGGGTTGGAGTTAGTGAGGGAGATGTAGAGGACACTGGATGGAGAGAGGAGAAGGTTGGAGTTAGTGAGGGAGATGTAGAGGACACTGGATGGAGAGAGGAGAAGGTTGGAGTTAGTGAGGGAGATGTTGAGGACACTGGATGGAGAGAGGAGAAGGTTGGAGTTAGTGAGGGAGATGTAGAGGACACTGGATGGAGAGAGGAGAAGGTTGGAGTTAGTGAGGGAGATGTTGAGGACACTGGGAAGACATGAGAACTTGAGTTGAAATGAATAAATTGAAAAATCCTCATCCCATCATTTCCAATTGAGTAAAAGAGGCGAGAATAAGCAGCAGAACCCCTCTGGACCCTCGTCAAAAGCAGTGCACCAGATATGGAACAGGCACGGCTAGGTACCTGTCATCCTCTTCGAAGATGTGCTGTGTTCCGTTGCCATGGTGAACATCCCAGTCCAGGATGAGGACCCGCAGGGGCTTCTGGGAGATGGACTGGGCGTATCGGGCAGTCAGGGCGGCGGAGTTGAAGAAACAGAACCCACAGGCAGCGTCCTTCTCGGCATGGTGACCAGGGGGGCGCACGATGGCCACGCCATTACGGACCTGGTGGGGGGGGGGGGGGGCATACAACAGTCTGATAAATAGGGTTGAAAAATTCCAGGAACTTCCCCCAAAATTCCCTAGTTTTCCAAAAAATCCCAGTTGGAAAATACCTGGAATCAGGAAGGAATAATCAGGAAATCCAGGAATCCAACAGCCTGGAATGCTGGGTAATTGGGGAAAGTTTAGGGGAATTGTGTAACCCTAAGTCTGATAATACAACCATGTTGACTAATAGCAGGCTCTTTCAAACAAACATCACTTTTCAAAGACTTTACAAAGAACTTAAAAACCCTTCGTAAAGGATTTCATATAAGCTTCGCAACAGCATTTTTTTTTGGGGGGGGGGGACGTGTAGCTTTAAAGTAATTCATTCAGGAAACTATGTCCTCACAAAAGGTAGCCTGAGCGCCTAACTTTTAACATTTACTGGACACAGCGGGGTTAGAGGTCAACGTGATGGAGGTAATGTTCAACCTGTCCCGTCAGAACAGCCTGTACTGCATTAAAGCAGGCCCCAGCGGCCAACCGGGCGCTCCTGTAGCTCTCAGTACTGATGAAGATAGAGTTGTACTCATCTCCCAGTCTGTGAAGGTCCCTCGTCTTCATCCCCTCTGTGGCCTTGATCTTGGCTATGTGCTCCAAGCTACAGACACGGATTAGACACATTCACAGAATTACAACATTCGAAATAATAATTATTGGAGGAAAACAAATTTTACGGATTGTCCACGCAATGTGGAATTGTGGGTTTGGCTTCGCCCCGTAAACAAACAGACAGACAGCATTATGAGTACATCATCCTCCAGATCATTAAATACAATGTACACATTACCCTGTAATACCTACATGATTCAAACAGACCACCATAGTCCCTGTGCCCAAGAACACCAAGGTAACCTGTCTAAATGACTATCGCTCCTTAGCACTCACATCTGTAGTCATGCAATGGTTTGAAAAGCTGGTTGGTCATGGCTCACATCAATACCATCATCCCAAACACCCCTGGACCCACTCAGATTCGCATACCGCCTCAACAGATCCACAGATGACGCAATCTACACTGCCCTCTTCCCACCTGGGACAAGGAGGAACACCTATGTGAGAATGCTGTTCATTGACTACAGCTCAGCGTTCAACACCATAGTGCCCTCTAAGCTCATCACTAAGCTAAGGACCCTGGGACTAAACACCTCCCTCTGCAACTGGATCCTGGACTTCCCGACGGGCCGTCCCCCAGGTGGTGAGGGTAGGCAACAACACATCCGCCACGCTGATCCTCAACACAGGGGTCCGCCACAACTACAAGGCCGCGCACAACTCCAACGCCATTATTACGTTTGGCCGACGACATAACGGCCTGATCACAGACAAGTTCCTCTGTGTCCACATCACTAAACATCTATCGTGGTCCACACACAAAGAGGGCACCACAACGTCTCTTCCCCCTCAGAAGCGTGAAAAGATTTAGCCTTCACATCCTCAATAAGTTCTACAGAGGCCTTTTGCCTTCTGGTAGGCCGTCATTGTAAATAACAATTTGTTCTTAAACTGACTTGCCTAGTTAAAACAAAAGGTTAAATAAATACAAATAAATTATGGCAAGCGCTTGGCATCCGAGGTAAGGCATCACAGAGGGTCGTGCGTAGAGCCCAGTACATCACTGGGACCAAGCTCACTGTCATCCAGGACCTCTATACCAGAAGGTGTCAGAGGAAGCCCCCCCCCCCCCCCCAAAAAAAACATACTCCAGCCACCCGAGCCATAAAATGTTCTCTCTGCTACCGCACGGCAATTTGTATCAGAGCGCCATGTCGAGGACCAAAAAGCTCCTGAACAGCTTCAAGCCATCAGACTGACAAACAATTATTCAAATAGTTACCGGGACAATTTACATGTTTATTTGTTGTTACATTAACGACACACACAGCTGCTACTCTGTTAATTATCTATCCTGATTGACTAGTCACTTTAAACCCCACCTACAGTGGAAGTCGGGAAGTTTACATCCACTTAGGTTGGAGTCATTAAAACTAGTTTACATCCACTTAGGTTGGAGTCATTAAAACTAGTTTACATACACTTAGGTTGGAGTCATTAAAACTAGTTTACATACACTTAGGTTGGAGTCATTAAAACTAGTTTACATACACTTAGGTTGGAGTCATTAAAACTAGTTTACATACACTTAGGTTGGAGTCATTAAAACTAGTTTACATACACTTAGGTTGGAGTCATTAAAACTAGTTTACATACACTTAGGTTGGAGTCATTAAAACTAGTTTACATACACTTAGGTTGGAGTCATTAAAACTAGTTTACATACACTTAGGTTGGAGTCATTAAAACTAGTTTACATACACTTAGGTTGGAGTCATTAAAACTAGTTTACATACACTTAGGTTGGAGTCATTAAAACTAGTTTACATACACTCAGGTTGGAGTCATTAAAACTAGTTTACATACACTTAGGTTGGAGTCATTAAAACTAGTTTACATACACTTAGGTTAGAGTCATTAAAACTAGTTTACATACACTTAGGTTGGAGTCATTAAAACTAGTTTACATACACTTAGGTTGGAGTCATTAAAACTAGTTTACATACACTCAGGTTGGAGTCATTAAAACTAGTTTACATACACTTAGGTTGGAGTCATTAAAACTAGTTTACATCCACTTAGGTTGGAGTCATTAAAACTAGTTTACATACACTTAGGTTAGAGTCATTAAAACTAGTTTACATACACTCAGGTTGGAGTCATTAAAACTCGTTTTTCAACCACTCCACACATTTCTTGTTAACAAACTATAGTTTTGGCAAGTCGGTTAGGACATCTACTTTGTGCATGACACAAGTCATTTTTCCAACAATTGTTTACAGACAGATTATTTCACTTATAATTCACTGTATCACAATTCCAGTGGGTCAGAAGTTTTCATACACTAAGTTGACTGTGCCTTTAAACAGCTTGGAACATTCCAGAAAATGATGTTATGGCTTTAGAAGCTTCTGATAGGCTAATTGAAATAATTTGAGTCAATTGGAGGTGTACCTGTAGATGTATTTCAGGGCCTACCTTCAAACGTACTGCCTCTTTGTTTGACATCATGGGAAAATCAAAAGAAATCAGTCAAGACCTCAGAAAAAGAAGTCTGGTTCATCCTTGTGAGCAATTTCCAAACGCCTGAAGGTACCACGTTCATCTGTACAAACAATAGTATGCAAGCATAAACACCATGGGACCATGCAGCCGTCATACCGCTCAGGAAGGAGACACGTTCTGTCTCCTAGAGATGAACGTACTTTGGTGTGAAAAGTGCAAATCAATCCCAGAACAACAGCAAATTATCTTGTGAAGACACTGGAGGAAACAGGTACAAAAGTATCTACATCCACAGTTAAACGAGTCCGATATCGACATAACCTGAAAGGCCGCTCATCAAGGAAGAAGCCACTGCTCCAAAACCGCCATAAAAAAGCCAGACTACGGTTTGCAGCTACACATGTGGACAAAGATCGTACTTTTTGGAGAAATGTCCTCTGGTCTGATGAAACAAAAATAGAACTGTTTGGCCATAATGACCATCGTTATGTTTGGAGGAAAAAGGGGGAGCTTGAATGCCGAAGAACATCATTCCAACCGTGAAGCACGGGGGTGGCAGCATCATGTTGTGGGGGTGCTTTGCTGCAGGAGGGACTGGTGCACTTCACAAAATAGACGGTATCATGAGGTAAGAAAATTATGTGGATATATTGAAGCAACATCTCAAGACATCAGTCAGGAAGTTAAAGCTTGGTCGCAAATGGGTCTTCCAAATGGACAATGACCCCAAGCATACTTCCAAAGTTGTGGCAAAATGGCTTAAGGACAAGAAAGTCGAGGTATTGGAGTGACCATCACAAAGCCCTGACCTCAATCCCATAGAAATTGGGCAGAACTGAAAACGTGTGTGCGAGCAAGGAGGCCTACAAACCTGACTCAGTTACACCAGCTCTGTCAGGAGGAATGGGGCAAAATTCACCCAACTTATTGTGGGAAGCTTGTGGAAGGCTACCCGAAACGTTTGACCCAAGTTAAACAATTTAAAGGAAATGCTACCAAATACTAATTGAGTGTATGTACACTTCTGACCCACTGGGAATGTGATGAAAGAAATTAAAGCTGAAATAAATCATTGTCTCTACTATTATTCTGACATTTCACATTCTTAAAATAAAGTGATGATCCTAACTGACCTAAGACAGGGAATTTTTACTCTGATTAAATGTCAGGAATTGTGAAAACCTGAGTTGAAATGTATTTGTCTAAGGTGTTTGTAAACTTCTGACTTCAACTGTACATGTACATATTACCTCAGCTACCTCTACACATTGACTCAGTACCGGTACCCCTACACATTGACTCAGTACCGGTACCCCTACATATTGACTCAGTACCGGTACCCCTACACATTGACTCAGTACCGGTACCCCTACACATTGACTCAGTACCGGTACCCCTACACATTGACTCAGTACCGGTACCCCTACACATTGACTCAGTACCGGTACCCCTACACATTGACTCAGTACCGGTACTCCTACACATTGACTCAGTACCGGTACCCCTACACATTGACTCAGTACCGGTACCCCTACACATTGACTCAGTACCGGTACCCCTACACATTGACTCAGTACCGGTACCCCTACACATTGACTCAGTACCGGTACCCCTACACATTGACTCAGTACCGGTACCCCTACACATTGACTCAGTACCGGTACCCCTACACATTGACTCAGTACTGGTACTCCTTGTAGGGAGCATAATTATTGTTTACTTCCTTTTTTAATTGTGTTGGTTAAGGGCTTGTAAAGGAAGCATTTCACAGTAAAGTCGACACCTGCTATATTCATGTGATAAATAACATTATATTACACACTACAGACACGGCAACACACTACAGACACAGGAGATACACACTACAGACACAGGAGATACACACTACAGACACAGGAGATACACACTACAGACACAGGAGATACACACTACAGACACGGCAACACACTACAGACACATCAACACACTACAGACACAGGAGATACACACTACAGACACAGCAACACACTACAGACACAGGAGATACACACTACAGACACAGCAACACACTACAGACACAGGAGATACACACTACAGACACATCAACACACTACAGACACAGGAGATACACACTACAGACACATCAACACACTACAGACACAGGAGATACACACTACAGACACAGGAGATATACAACTATGAAAGTACTCTGGCCAGTAATAACCCTATATGACCAGTAATAGCCCTATATGACCAGTAATAACCCTATATGACCAGTAATAACCCTATATGACCGGTAATAACCCTATATGACCGGTAATAACCCTATATGACCAATAATAACCCTATATGACCAGTAATAATAGCCCTATATGACCAGTAATAGCCCTATATGACCAATAATAACCCTATATGACCAGTAATAACCCTATATGATCAGTAATAACCATATATGACCAGTAATAACCCTATATGATCAGTAATAACCCTATATGACCAGTAATAGTCCTATATCTTTCATTTGTTCTTGGTAGAAGTTACCTGTGGCACAGAGCCAGCTCCTCCTCTAAGGCAAGTCGAGCCGGTATCCTCAGGCAACGGGACACCAAGCCCAGGTCGTCGTGATGGGAGAAGATACGCTGGATCCTCTGGGGAAGCTCTGGGTGGTGGCTGCCAACAACCAAATAACATCATTTCCATACAGTACATTCAACATGAGGCTACGGCTGGATAGTGAAGGAACCCTCAGGGATAGGGGATGATTTCATATTTACTGTATTTAGCCAGGAGTTTAAATTGAGTGACAACTGGGACTGCTTTCCAGGGAGGGGGATATGTTTCTGGACAGGACCTCAGTGTCTCACCTGTCCCACATGTTCCTGTGTCTTTTATGGATTCCTACCTGTCCCACATGTTCCTGTGTCTTTGATGGATTCTCACCTGTCCCACATGTTGTGATGTTCCATCATCCTCTGGTCGTACACCAGGCCCGTGGTCAGGTCCAGGCTGTCTCTTTTCTCCTCACAGAGCTCTTCACTAAAATCCTCACTGCTCTCTGCTGGGGTCAGGGCTGGGTTCAGGGGGTCGCTGTCTGATAGAGGCCCTCCCTCTGGAGACAAACCACAGTCATGAATGGTTATGAAGGAGGTTATGAAAGGGGTTATGAAGTAGTTATTAATAGGTTAAGAAGGGGTTATGAATGGGTTATAAGGGGTTATGAATGGATTATAAGGGGTTATGAATGGGTTATAAGGGGTTATGAATGGGTTTAAAGGGTTATGAATGGGTTATAAGGGGTTATGAATGGATTATAAGGGGTTATGAATGGGTTATAAGGGGTTATGAATGGATTATAAGGGGTTATGAATGGGTTATAAGGGGTTATGAATGGGTTATAAGGGGTTATGAATGGGTTATAAGGGGTTATGAATGGGTTTAAAGGGTTATGAATGGGTTATAAGGGGTTATGAATGGGTTATAAGGGGTTATGAATGGTTATAAGGGGTTATGAATGGGTTATAAGGGGTTATGAATGGATTTAAAGGATTATGAATGGGTTATAAGGGGTTATAAGGGGTTATGAATGGATTATTAATGGTTATGAAGGGGTTATAAGGGGTTATGAAGGGGTTATAAGGGGTTATGAAGGGGTTATAAGGGGTTATGAATGGGTTTAAAGGGTTATGAATGGGTTTAAAGGGTTATGAATGGGTTATAAGGGTTATGAATGGGTTATAAGGGGTTATGAATAAGTTATAAGGGTTATGAATGGGTTATAAGGGTTATGAATGGGTTATGAATGGGTTATACGGGGTTATGAAGGGGTTATAAGGGGTTATGAATGGATTATAAGGGGTTATGAATGGGTTATAAGGGGTTATGAATGGATTTAAAGGATTGTGAATGGGTTATAAGGGGTTATAAGGGGTTATAAGGGGTTCTCTAGTACTTACCCAGTACCTGCAGACTGGTCCAGTAAGGGTACAGAGCAGAGATCGACCTGGAGATGGATTTCAGGGCACTGTCACTCGGGATGAGTGGTGACCCCAAGCGGGGGCAGGACTCCCCCAATAGTGACCTCAGACAGGCACACACCCCTTCTGCTGTGGACTGAAGGTTATATCCTCCCTGAAAACATGAAACAAGCGGCATCAATGTCACTCAATATAACTCTATAAAACAGATCTATTTCATTCTGCCTGTGTATATAATGTGGTATGGAAGCCAACTCAACCTACCCCAACTCAGCGTTTACACAGGCAGCAGAATCATTTTCATTTGCCCAATTATTGACAAAATATCTGATGTGATTGGTCAAAAGGCCAATTAGTGACTAAAGATCAGATGTGATTGGACAAAATACCAATTAGTGGCCAGATCTAATGTGATTGGTCAAAAGACCAATTAGTGGCAAAAGATCTGATTTGGGCTGCATGTGTAATCGAAGCTACAGTGGGGCAAAAAGGTATTTAGTCAGCCAGCAATTGTGCAAGTTCTCCCACTTAAAAAGATGAGAGAGGCCTGTAGTTTTCATCAAAAGATCTGATTTGGGCTGCATGTGTAATCGAAGCTAAATAAAAGACATGTAGAGTGGTTTGTTGTTACCTCGAGAACCAGCAACAACTTCCCCTGAGCCAGGCCCAGCAGCATGTGAGTCAGAACAGAGAAACACTGAGGACTGGCAGACATCTCTCCCTAGGGTAAAAACACACAAGATCTTTCAGAAATCATATACATTTCTATCACATCAACTTGTAGATAAAGAACGTTAATATTTGGTTCTCCTTACCTTGGGATCCCCTATCACAGAGTCGAAGCCTGCTGCCACCAGGACAAGCTGAGGCTGGAACTGCAACAAACAAACTGTTATGGGGGAAATCACATCGGAATGTTCCTATTCTTTTAAGAACATCGTCCGAATGTTCCTATTCTTCTAAGAACATCGTCCGGATGTTCCTATTCTTCTGAGAACATCGTCCGAATGTTCCTATTCTTCTGAGAACATCGTCCGAATGTTCCTATTCTTCTGAGAACATCGTCCCGAATGTTCCTATTCTTCTAAGAACATCATCCGAATGTTCCTATTCTTCTAAGAACATCATCCGAATGTTCCTATTCTTCTAAGAACATCATCCGAATGTTCCTATTCTTCTAAGAACATCGTCCGAATGTTCCTATTCTTCTAAGAACATCGTCCGAATGTTCCTATTCTTCTAAGAACATCGTCCGAATGTTCCTATTCTTCTAAGAACATCGTCAGAATGTTCCTATTCTTCTAAGAACATCGTCAGAATGTTCCTATTCTTCTAAGAACATCGTCAGAATGTTCCTATTCTTCTAAGAGCATCGTTAGAATGTTCCTATTCTTCTAAGAACATCGTTAGAATGTTCCTATTCTTCTAAGAACATTGTCCGAATGTTCCTATTCTTCTAAGAACATCGTCCGAATGTTCCTATTCTTCTAAGAACATCGTCCGAATGTTCTTATTCTTCTAAGAACATCGTTAGAATGTTCTATGTTCTATTACGTTATATAAAACCCAAAACGATTGAGGAAGTCTAACAACCATCTCAACGACTATACCTCGTAGGCTACAGGCAAAAGAAGCTGCTGGAATGCGGCAACGTAGTCTGCATCTTTCATTCCAATCTGTGGAATAAAAGGAAAGAACAGACCTCAATGTCACCGTATTTTACAAACTACTAGACAAAGTATCAATACGACAACATTAGGAAAACAACCCTCGATACAACAACATCAGGAAAACAACCCTCGATACAACAACATCAGGAAAACAACCCTCGATACGACAACATTAGGAAAACAACCCTCGATACAACAACATCAGGAAAACAACCCTCGATACAACAACATCAGGAAAACAACCCTCGATACAACAACATCAGGAAAACAACCCTCGATACAACAACATTAGGAAAACAACCCTCGATACGACAACATTAGGAAAACAACCCTCGATACAACAACATCAGGAAAACAACCCTCGATACGACAACATTAGGAAAACAACCCTCGATACAACAACATTAGGAAAACAACCCTCGATACAACAACATTAGGAAAACAGAATACAAGGTAAACACTGAGGAGATAATACGATAGCAGAGGTAGATAATCTTAACTAGTCCAGTAACTAGTACCTTATTCCAGGGCAGGTTGATGTTGTATCCCTCCCCAGAACCGGTGCCCACAGCACTGCTGTCTGACTCGGGCAGATGGGGCCAGAACAAACCCTCCTCATATCTGTGGACTGAGAAGTACAGAACGCTGACCGGAGAGAGAGAGGAGAGAGAGAGGAGAGATAGAGACAAGAAGAGAGGGAAAGAGGGGGGGATTACATCACTCCTCTCCTCACATCATATGACAGCCATACATTTGGTGAGGTGTACGGAAACAGAGTTTTTCGCCCACGCCCCGCGACCACCCACCCCTCCGGAAACCTCTTCCTCAAAGGATCACGTTCTGCACATGTGTTATTTTACACACACATTAGTTTTTCTAACGTAGCTGCTTCTCCCTCCCTCTCCCTCCCTTCACGTAGCTGCTGCTCTCCCTCCCTCTCCCTTCACGTAGCTGCTTCTCCCTCCCTCTCCCTCCCTTCACATAGCTGCTGCTCTCACTCCCTTCACGTAGCTGCTGCTCTCCCTCCCTCTCCCTTCACGTAGCTGCTTCTCCCTCTCCCTCCCTTCACATAGCTGCTGCTCTCCCTCCCTTCACATAGCTGCTGTTCTCCCTCCCTTCACGTAGCTGCTGCTCTCCCTCCCTTCACGTAGCTGCTGCTCTCCCTCCCTTCACATAGCTGCTGCTCTCCCTCCCTTCACATAGCTGCTGCTCTCCCTCCCTTCACGTAGCTGCTGCTCTCCCTCCCTTCACATAGCTGCTGCTCTCCCTCCCTTCACGTAGCTGCTGCTCTCCCTCCCTTCACGTAGCTGCTGCTCTCCCTCCCCCTCCCTCCACGTAGCTGCTGCTCTCTCTTTACTCACCCTCTTCTGAAGCATGGTGATGTAGCCTATGTCTCTGCCTCATGTTTCTGAACAGCTGAAATAAAAACCCTGCGGTCGATTTGAACAAACATTCCCATTATGAAGGCACTCAGCTACGTAAAAAGAAATCCTGCACATACACAGAAATATCCTGATAATTAGGGAGATTTGAGATAGAGAAAGTCTGTATCCGTAGCCACTGAGGTTCAGATGAACAACACAGTAGTGTTACCTACCTGGGATCCTCCTGGAAAATGTACTGGATCCCCTGGCCGTGATGCACATCCCAGTCCACTATCAGAACTCTGCAATCAACCAATCAAAACTCTGCAATCAAAACTCTGCAATCAACCAATCAATACTCTGCAATCAACCAATCAATACTCTGCAATCAACCGATCAGTGATGCGACTCACCGTTCCACTCGATGGCGTGTCTGTGCGTAGCGCGCTGCGATGGCCAGATTATTGAACATACAGTAACCATTCATCTGGTCGACCTGGGCGTGGTGGCCTGGAGGTCTGGACACACAGTCAATTAAAAAACATACTTCTGTTTAAAACAATATCCTCAGACTGATAAAGCTGTTGTCACGTTTATACATTACAAATCATTATTTTACCTAGCAACAGAGAATCCATTCCGGAGCTCTGAGGTCATGACCTTATCAACCAACTGCAGAACAGAGCCCACAGCCAGACTGGCACACGTATATGACTCCTGGGGCAGGGGAGAGAGAAGATGCAGAGAGAGAGAGAGGGGGAGAGAGAGAGAGACAGAGACACAGAGAGACAGAGAGACAGAGAGAGACAGAGAGAGACAGAGAGACAGAGAGACAGAGAGAGAGAGAGAGAGAGAGACAGAGAGAGAGAGAGAGAGAGAGAGAGAGAGAGACAGAGAGACAGAGAGAGAGAGAGAGAGAGACAGAGAGAGAGAGAGGCATTTTCTAGCAAGCCTCCCACTGACATCAATGAATGATTAACGGAGTTGCCTGTAGTTATCTCAACTCTGGATATCATCAGTGTTTTAATGAAACAGTTGCTCACAGGGTGGATGTAGACAGAGTCATAGGAGTCAGACAACGTCTTCAGCTGGTCTTCGTCCATACGCTGAGTGGAGCTCATCAGATCTACATACTCCTTCCTGTTAGATACATTTAACACAGTTAATTTAGAATAATGAACATGAGAAACGGCATCTCTACATGCTCCTTCCTGTTTAGATACACAACAAACACATGAAAATATAAACATCTTTACTGGGCATTCTACATCCAATTTAAAAGCACAGGCAGCGCAATTCTGATATTTTGTCCACTAATGGTCTTTTGACCAATTACAACAACACATCTATTTCAGAAATGATCTGATTGGTTCCAATTTTTTATTTTTTTTAAAGACCAATTACCGAACAAAAAATATTGGAAATGGGGCTACTTGTGTAAACGCGGTCTAAGAGACTTACGTGTGAACTAAGTGCAGCTCTTCGTTAGACGCAGCCCTGGCCTGAGAGAGAGAGAGACAACACGGTGAGAGAGAGACAAGACGGTGAGAGAGAGAGAGAGACAACGCGGTGAGAGAGAGAGAGACAAGACGGTGAGAGAGAGACAATGCGGTAAGAGAGAGAGAGACAAGGCGGTGAGAGAGAGAGAGACAAGACGGTGAGAGAGAGAGAGAGAGAGACAAGACGGTGAGAGAGAGAGAGAGAGAGACAACACGGTGAGAGAGAGAGAGAGAGAGAGAGACAACGCGGTGAGAGAGAGAGACAACGCGGTGAGAGAGAGAGACAACGCGGTGAGAGAGACAAGACGGTGAGAGAGAGAGAGACAACGCGGTGAGAGAGAGAGACAACGCGGTGAGAGAGAGAGAGACAACGCGGTGAGAGAGAGAGAGACAACGCGGTGAGAGAGAGAGAGACAACGCGGTGAGAGAGAGAGAGACAAGACGGTGAGAGAGAGAGAGAGAGACAAGACGGTGAGAGAGAGAGAGAGAGAGAGAGAGACAACGCGGTGAGAGAGAGAGAGAGAGAGAGACAACGCGGTGAGAGAGAGAGAGAGAGAACGCGGTGAGAGAGAGAGAGAGAGAGACAACGCGGTGAGAGAGAGAGACAACGCGGTGAGAGAGAGAGAGAGAGAACGCGGTGAGAGAGAGAGACAACACGGTGAGAGAGAGAGACAACACGGTGAGAGAGAGAGACAACATGGTGAGACAGAGAGACAACGCGGTGAGAGAGAGAGAGACAACGAGGTGAGAGAGAGAGAGACAACGAGGTGAGAGAGAGAGAGACAACGCGGTGAGAGAGAGAGAGACAACGCGGTGAGAGAGAGAGACAACGCGGAGAGAGAGAGACAACGCGGTGAGAGAGAGACAACGCGGTGAGAGAGAGAGAGAGACAACGCGGTGAGAGAGAGAGACAACGCGGTGAGAGAGAGAGAGAGACAACGCGGTGAGAGAGAGAGAGAATGCGGTGAGAGAGAGAGAGACAACGCGGTGAGAGAGAGAGAGACAACGCGGTGAGAGAGAGAGAGACAACGCGGTGAGAGAGAGAGAGACAACGCGGTGAGAGAGAGAGAGAACGCGATGTGAGAGAGAGAGACAACGCGGTGTGAGAGAGAGACAACGCGGTGTGAGAGAGAGAGACAACGCGGTGAGAGAGAGAGAGACAACGCGGTGAGAGAGAGAGAGACAACGCGGTGAGAGAGAGAGACAACACGGTGAGAGAGAGACAACACGGTGAGAGAGAGACAACACGGTGAGAGAGAGAGACAACAGGGTGAGAGAGAGACAGCAGGGTGAGAGAGAGACAACACGGTGAGAGAGAGACAACACGGTGAGAGAGAGACAACACGGTGAGAGAGAGACAACACGGTGAGAGAGAGAGAGAGAGACAACACGGTGAGAGAGAGAGACAACAACACGGTGAGAGAGAGAGACAACACGGTGAGAGAGAGAGAGACAACAAGGTGAGAGAGACAACACGGTGAGAGAGACAACACGGTGAGAGAGAGAGAGACACAACACGGTGAGAGAGAGAGAGACACAACACGGTGAGAGAGACAACACGGTGAGAGAGAGAGACAACAACACGGTGAGAGAGAGACAACAACACGGTGAGAGAGAGAGACAACAACACGGTGAGAGAGAGAGACAACAACACGGTGAGAGAGAGAGACAACAACACGGTGAGAGAGAGAGAGACAACACGGTGAGAGAGACAACACGGTGAGAGAGAGAGACAACACGGTGAGAGAGAGAGAGAGAGAGAGAGACAACACGGTGAGAGAGAGACTACTTGTGAGACTACAGTGAACGGTTCAATACCTACAATATCAGTGTGCTGTGGAGAAGCGAACAGCATTGACTACTAGGACAACAAAATACACCTCCAGTCTAACTACTCTACGTTAACATTATATAACAGCTCTGCTCAACGTCAGATAGGTGGACAAACACCAGTCCCTGAGATGTTGCTGACTTTGTTGTTCCTCCACTACCCCTTACTTCAATCTATCAATACACCGCAGTGAGACCGCAGTCCCTGTTTCTCCGCTGTGTGTGTGTGTGTGTGTGTGTGTGTGTGTGAATCCCTCACCTCCACTGTAACACAGCGAGACAGCAGTCCCTGTTTCTCCACTGTGTGTGTGTGTGTGTGTGTGTGTGTATCCCAGCGAGACAGCAGTCCCTGTTTCTCCACTGTGTGTGTGTGTGTGTGTGTGTGTGTGTGTGTGTGTGTGTGTGTGTGTGTGTTTCCCTCACCTCCACTGTAACACAGCGGGACAGCAGTCCCTGTTTCTCCACTGTGTGTGTGTGTGTGTGTGTGTGTGTGTGTGTGTGTGTGTATCCCTCACCTCCACTGTAACACAGCGAGACAGCAGTCCCTGTTTCTCCACCATGTCCATTACAGTGCTCACTCTCTCTGGGCATTCTGGGTGGCTGGAAGCAGAGCAACACAACAGTTTCTCAATTCACTCTTCGATACAACCAGTCGGTTAATTACAGAATCAGAAATAAGGTCAAACTTAAATACAGCGGTACCTGTTTGGGGTTCCTGTTTGGGGTTGTTTGAGGTTGTTTGGGGTTCCTGTTTGGGGTTGTTTGAGGTTGTTTGGGGTTCCTGTTTGGGGTACCTGTTTGAGGTACCTGTTTGGGGTACCTGTTTGGGGTACCTGTTTGGGGTACCTGTTTGGGGTTGTTTGAGGTACCTGTTTGGGGTTGTTTGGGGTTGTTTGGGGTTGTTTGGGGTACCTGTTTGGGGTACCTGTTTGGGGTACCTGTTTGGGGTTGTTTGGGGTTGTTTGGGGTACCTGTTTGGGGTTGTTTGGGGTACCTGTTTGGGGTACCTGTTTGGGGTACCTGTTTGGGGTTGTTTGGGGTACCTGTTTGGGGTACCTGTTTGGGGTACCTGTTTGGGGTTGTTTGAGGTACCTGTTTGGGGTTGTTTGGGGTACCTGTTTGGGGTTGTTTGAGGTACCTGTTTGGGGTTGTTTGGGGTACCTGTTTGGGGTTGTTTGGGGTTCCTGTTTGGGGTTGTTTGAGGTTGTTTGGGGTACCTGTTTGGGGTTGTTTGGGGTTGTTTGGGGTTCCTGTTTGGGGTTGTTTGGGGTTCCTGTTTGGGGTTGTTTGAGGTTGTTTGGGGTTCCTGTTTGGGGTTGTTTGAGGTTGTTTGGGGTTCCTGTTTGGGGTTGTTTGGGGTTGTTTGGGGTTCCTGTTTGGGGTTGTTTGGGGTTCCTGTTTGGGGTACCTGTTTGGGGTTGTTTGGGGTACCTGTTTGGGGTTGTTTGGGGTACCTGTTTGGGGTACTTGTTTGGCGTTGTTTGGGGTTCCTGTTTGAGGTTGTTTGGGGTTCCTGTTGGGGGTTGTTTGGGGTACCTTGGGGTTGTTTGGCATTGTTTGGGGTTCCTGTTTGGGGTTGTTTGAGGTACCTGTTTGGGGTTGTTTGGGGTTCCTGTTTGGGGTTGTTTGGGGTACCTTGGGGTTGTTTGGCATTGTTTGGGGCACTTGTTTGAGGTTGTTTCAGTTGCACTACATGACCAAAAGTATGTGGTCACCTGCTCATTGAACATTCCAAAGTCAGGGCATTAATATGGAGTTGGTCCCCCCCCCTTTGCTGCTATAACAGCCTCCACTCTTCTGGGAAGGCTTTCCACTAGATGTTGGAACATTGCTGTGGGGACTTGCTTCCATTCAGCCACGAGCATTAGTGAGGTCGGGCACTGATGTTGGGAGATTAGACCTGGCTCACAGTCGGCGTTCCAATTCATCCCAAAGGTGTTCGATGGGGTTGAAGTCAGGGCTCTGTGCAGGCCAGTCAAGTTCGTTCACACAGATCTCGACAAACCATTTCTGTATGGACCTCGCTTTGTGCATGGGGGCATTGTCATGCTGAAACAGGAAAGGGCCTTCCCCAATCTGTTTCCACAAAGTTGGAAGTACAGAATCATCTAGAATGTAATTGTATGCTGCAGCGTTAAGATTTCCCTTCACTGGAACTAAGGGGCCCGAACCATGAAAAACAGTCCCAGACCATTATTCCTCCTCCACCAAACTTTACAGTTGGCACTATGCATTGGGGCAACATGACTCATCAGAGAACGTGTTTCCACTGCTCCAGAGTCCAATGGCGGCGAGCTCTACACCACTCCAGACGACGCTTGGTATTATGCATGGTGATCTTAGGCTTGTGTGAGGCTGCCCAGCCACGGAAACCCATTTCATGAATCTCCAGACTAACAGTTCTTGTGATGACGTTGCTTCCAGAGGCAGTTTGGAACTCGGTGCCGAGTGTTGTAACTGAGGACAGACAATTTTTTACGCGCTTCAGCACTCTGCGGTCCCGTTCTGTGAGCTTGTGTGGCCTACCACTTCACGGCTGAGCCGTTGTTGCTCCTAGATGTTTCCACTTCACTATAAAAAGCACTTAACAGTTGACCGGGGGGCAGCTCTAGCAGGGCAGAAATTTGACGAACTGACTTGTTGGAGAGGTGGAATCCTTTGACGGTGCCACGTTGAAAGTCACTGAGTAAGTAAGTCAGTAAGGCCGTTCTACTGCCAATGTTTGTCTATGGAGATTGCATGTCTTTGTGCTCCATTTCATGCAGTGGCTGAAATAGACAAATCCACAAATTTGAAGGGGGTGTCCACATACTTTTGTATAGAGTGTACCCACCTGGAGCAGCAAGGAGACAGACGAACAGGGTTCAGAAAACAATCACCTGGGATCCCAGAGACAGCGATGGTGTGTGAACATGCTGTCAAACACCAGACCAGTCCCTGTGGCTGAAGCCTCGTTACATAGATCCTACACACGAAAACACACAACAACCATAGCCATTAGTGCTGAGCGATAAAGTGCCTTTCGTGTTCGGTTTCAGATTCGGTTCGATTAATTGGAAAATAAACCGTTTTTTATAAAGCTTTCGATTTTTATTATTTTTTTTTTTTACATGAAATGTGTTATGAAATAATGCCGTTATGATGATTTCAGAGCTTTTTAATGTTAATTCCAAAACGATGCTCTGTCAGGTCTACACTGGGTAGACGTCAATAGTAAATTACTAAATAATAAAACATTTCAGTTGTGTATATTACTTTGTTTTTATTTGATTCCTTAAAAGTGAACTCATCTCTGCTCAGACAGTAGCAGTCAGCCAGCTAAACTATGTATTATCTCTACCATCTCACGTCATCTCTGTTCTCCCCGTACTGTACTGTCTCTAGTCATCCTATCTAACTAGCCTGACTAAGGATGCTGCAGAGCTGTCTGACTAAACTATGTATTATCTCTACCATCTCACGTCATCTCTGTTCTCCCCGTACTGTACTGTCTCTAGTCATCCTATCTAACTAGCCTGACTAAGGATGCTGCAGAGCTGTCTGACTAAACTATGTATTATCTCTACCATCTCACGTCATCTCTGTTCTCCCCGTACTGTACTGTCTCTAGTCATCCTATCTAACTAGCCTGACTAAGGATGCTGCAGAGCTGTCTGAGTAAACTATGTATTATCTCTACCATCTCACGTTATCTCTGTTCTCCCCGTACTGTACTGTCTCTAGTCATCCTATCTAACTAGCCTGACTAAGGATGCTGCAGCGCTGTCTGACTAAACTATGTATTATCTCTACCATCTCACGTTATCTCTGTTCTCCCCGTACTGTACTGTCTCTAGTCATCCTATCTAACTAGCCTGACTAAGGATGCTGCAGCGCTGTCTGACTAAACTATGTATTATCTCTACCATCTCACGTTATCTCTATTCTCCCCGTACTTTACTGTCTCTAGTCATCCTATCTAACTAGCCTGACTAAGGATGCTGCAGAGCTGTCTGACTAAACTATGTATTATCTCTACCACCTCACGTTATCTCTGTTCTCCCCGTACTTTACTGTCTCTAGTCATCCTATCTAACTAGCCTGACTAAGGATGCTGCAGAGCTGTCTGACTAAACTATGTATTATCTCTACCACCTCACGTTATCTCTGTTTTCCCCGTACTGTACTGTCTCTAGTCATCCTATCTAACTAGCCTGACTAAGGATGCTGCAGAGCTGTCTGACTAAACTATGTATTATCTCTACCATCTCACGTCATCTCTGTTCTCCCCGTACTGTACTGTCTCTAGTCATCCTATCTAACTAGCCTGACTAAGGATGCTGCAGAGCTGTCTGACTAAACTATGTATTATCTCTACCATCTCACGTCATCTCTGTTCTTCCTGTACTGTCTCTAGTCCTCCTATTTAGCTAGCCTGACTAAGGATGCTGCAGAGCTGTCTGAGTAAACCAGTTTACAAGGCATACTTTCACAAACTCTCTCTATCCCTCTCTCTCCTCATTGTGTTGTGTACATTCCTCTCTCATACGGTCCATAAGGCCTGTGTGTATCTAACCTACAGATCGTAGCTGGAATGAACAGGCGCAATGGATTATGGTCATTGTTTCTGCACTGAACTCTGCTGAATATTTGCTTCGTGAAACTACAACAACTAACTTCAGCCCAGCGTCCCACACGGTTCTTGACATGATTTCTCTCTAGAGAAACGGCGTGTTTTCGGCTCACACAACGACTAAATGGAAGTAAAGTAATTGAACCACGTCGGTCAGTTAGTTGTTTAATAACGGGGGAAAGTCAATCGCTCAGCACTAGCAGACAATGAGTGATGAGGATATAATGTGTTCAGAAAACATTATGTAAA
>NW_027259788.1:0-23397 GCF_045791955.1 Oncorhynchus clarkii lewisi
ATGTAACTGTATGTAACTGTATGTAACTATAACTGTATGTAACTGTAACTGTATGTAACTGTAACTGTATGTAACTATAACTGTATGTAACTGTATGTAACTGTAACTGTATGTAACTGTATGTAACTGTATGTAACTGTATGTAACTGTAACTGTATGTAACTGTATGTAACTGTAACTGTATGTAACTGTAACTGTATGTAACTGTATGTAACTGTATGTAACTATAACTGTATGTAACTGTAACTGTATGTAACTGTATGTAACTGTAACTGTATGTAACTGTATGTAACTGTAACTGTATGTAACTGTAACTGTATGTAACTGTATGTAACTGTAACTGTATGTAACTGTAACTGTATGTAACTGTAACTGTATGTAACTGTATGTAACTGTATGTAACTGTATGTAACTGTAACTGTATGTAACTGTATGTAACTGTATGTAACTATAACTGTATGTAACTGTAACTGTATGTAACTGTAACTGTATGTAACTATAACTGTATGTAACTGTATGTAACTGTAACTGTATGTAACTGTAACTGTATGTAACTGTATGTAACTGTATGTAACTGTAACTGTATGTAACTGTATGTAACTGTAACTGTATGTAACTGTAACTGTATGTAACTGTATGTAACTATACCTGTATGTAACTGTAACTGTATGTAACTGTATGTAACTGTAACTGTATGTAACTGTATGTAACTGTAACTGTATGTAACTGTAACTGTATGTACCTGTATGTAACTGTAACTGTATGTAACTGTAACTGTATGTAACTGTAACTGTATGTAACTGTATGTAACTGTATGTAACTGTAACTGTATGTAACTGTATGTAACTGTAACTGTATGTAACTGTAACTGTATGTAACTGTAACTGTATGTAACTGTATGTAACTGTATGTAACTGTATGTAACTATAACTGTATGTAACTGTATGTAACTGTATGTAACTGTATGTAACTATAACTGTAAGTAACTATAACTGTATGTAACTGTAAGTAACTGTAACTGTATGTAACTGTAACTGTATGTAACTGTAAGTAACTGTAACTGTATGTAACTATAACTGTATGTAACTATAACTGTATGTAACTGTAACTGTATGTAAATCTATGTAACTGTATGTAACTGTAACTGTATGTAACTGTATGTAACTATAACTGTATGTAACTGTATGTAACTATAACTGTATGTAACTGTATGTAACTGTAACTGTATGTAACTATAACTGTATGTAACTGTAACTGTATATAACTGTATGTAACTGTAACTGTATGTAACTGTAACTGTATGTAACTGTAAGTAACTGTAACTGTATGTAACTATAACTGTATGTAACTATAACTGTATGTAACTGTAACTGTATGTAACTATAACTGTATGTAACTGTAACTGTATGTAAATCTATGTAACTGTATGTAACTGTAACTGTATGTAACTGTAAGTAACTGTAACTGTATGTAACTGTATGTAACTATAACTGTATGTAACTGTAACTGTATGTAAATCTACGTAACTGTATGTAACTGTAACTGTATGTAACTGTATGTAACTGTAACTGTATGTAACTATAACTGTATGTAACTGTATGTAACTGTAACTGTATGTAACTGTAACTGTATGTAACTGTAAGTAACTGTAACTGTATGTAACTATAACTGTATGTAACTATAACTGTATGTAACTGTAACTGTATGTAAGTCTATGTAACTGTATGTAACTGTAACTGTATGTAACTGTATGTAACTGTATGTAACTGTAACTGTATGTAACTGTATGTAACTGTATGTAACTGTAACTGTATGTAACTGTATGTAACTGTAACTGTATGTAACTATAACTGTATGTAACTGTATGTAACTGTAACTGTATGTAACTGTAACTGTATGTAACTGTACGTAACTGTAACTGTATGTAACTGTATGTAACTGTAACTGTCTGTAACTGTATGTAACTGTAACTGTATGTAACTGTAACTGTATGTTACTGTAACTGTATGTAACTGTAACTGTATGTAACTGTAACTGTATGTTACTGTAACTGTATGTAACTGTAACTGTATGTTAATGTAACTGTATGTAACTGTAACTGTATGTAACTGTAACTGTTACTGTATGTAACTGTATGTAACTGTAACTGTTACTGTATGTAACTGCATGTAAGGGAAACATTGTTATTATTATTGTACACTTTTCCCACATCATCATCAGCACCGGCTTCCGGTTGACTAAACCTTCTAATCGCAGCTCACACACACACACACACACACACACACACACACACACACACACCCCTCCGGCTCGGTTCCCCTGAGGGTCCAGAGGTGTAAAGTTTCTAAATGTCATTAATATTAATAATAATTGATAATAACATTAATAATACACACACACACAATATTGTCAAAGACAGAAGTGATTTCTGGAAGGGGAACGTTAACGTATCGGGTTAGTTAAACAGTTCTAGAAATAAGGCAGAATTAGCAGCATGATGTTTAATTATACTGGGTGATGTTTAATCATACTGGGTAGTGCGGTGATGTTTAATTATACTGGGTAGTGATGTTTAATATACTGGGTAGTGAGGTGATGTCTAATTATACTGAGTAGTGATGTTTAATTATACTGGGTAGTGCTTTCTAATTATACTGGGTAGTGATGTTTAATTATACTGGGTAGTGAGGTGATGTCTAATTATACTGAGTAGTGAGGTGATGTTTAATTATACTGGGTAGTGAGGTGATGTCTAATTATACTGAGTAGTGAGGTGATGTTTAATTATACTGGGTAGTGATGTTTAATTATACTGGGTAGTGCTTTCTAATTATACTGGGTAGTGATGTCTAATTATACTGGGTAGTGATGTTTAATTATACTGGGTAGTGAGGTGATGTTTAATTATACTGGGTAGTGATGTCTAATTATACTGGGTAGTGATGTGATGTTTAATTATACTGGGTAGTGAGGTCTAATTATACTGGGTAGTGAGGTGATGTTTAATTATACTGGGTAGTGAGGTGATGTTTAATTGTACTGGGTAGTGATGTCTAATTATACTGGGTAGTGATGTTTAATTATACTGGGTAGTGCTTTCTAATTATACTGGGTAGTGATGTCTAATTATACTGGGTAGTGATGTTTAATTATACTGGGTAGTGAGGTGATGTTTAATTATACTGGGTAGTGATGTCTAATTATACTGGGTAGTGATGTGATGTTTAATTATACTGGGTAGTGAGGTGATGTTTAATTATACTGGGTAGTGATGTCTAATTATACTGGGTAGTGATGTGATGTTTAATTATACTGGGTAGTGAGGTCTAATTATACTGGGTAGTGAGGTGATGTTTAATTATACTGGGTAGTGATGTTTAATTATACTGGGTAGTGATGTCTAATTATACTGGGTAGTGATGTTTAATTATACTGGGTAGTGAGGTGATGTCTAATTATACTGGGTATTGAGGTGATGTCTAGTTATACTGGGTAGTGAGGTGATGTTTAATTATACTGGGTAGTGATGTTTAATTATACTGGGTAGTGAGGTCTAATTATACTGGGTAGTGAGGTTATGTCTAATTATACTGGGTAGTGATGTGATGTTTAATTATACTGGGTAGTGATGTCTAGTTATACTGGGTAGTGAGGTGATGTTTAATTATACTGGGTAGTGAGGTGATGTTTAATTATACTGGGTAGTGAGGTCTAATTATACTGGGTAGTGAGGTGATGTTTAATTATACTGGGTAGTGATGTTTAATTATACTGGGTAGTGAGGTCTAATTATACTGGGTAGTGAGGTGATGTCTAGTTATACTGGGTACTGATGTGATGTTTAATTATACTGAGTAGTGATGTTTAATTATACTGGGTAGTGATGTTTAATTATACTGGGTAGTGATGTTTAATTATACTGGGTAGTGATGTTTAATTATACTGGGTAGTGAGGTGATGTCTAATTATACTGAGTAGTGAGGTGATGTTTAATTATACTGGGTAGTGATGTTTAATTATACTGGGTAGTGAGGTGATGTTTAATTATACTGGGTAGTGATGTTTAATTATACTGGGTAGTGATGTTTAATTATACTGGGTAGTGATGTCTAATTATACTGGGTAGTGATGTTTAATTATACTGGGTAGTGAGGTGATGTCTAATTATACTGGGTTTTGAGGTGATGTCTAGTTATACTGGGTAGTGATGTTTAATTATACTGGGTCGTGATGTCTAATTGTACTGGGTAGTGATATTTAATTATACTGGGTAGTGATGTTTAATTGTACTGGGTAGTGATGTTTAATTATACTGGGTAGTGATGTCTAATTGTACTGGGTAGTGATATTTAATTATAATGGGTAGTGATGTGATGTCTAATTATACTGGGTAGTGATGTTTAATTATACTGGGTAGTGATGTGATGTTTAATTATACTGGGTAGTGATGTGATGTTTAATTATACTGGGTAGTGATGTGATGTTTAATTATACTGGGTAGTGATGTCTAATTATACTGGGTAGTGCTTTCTAATTATACTGGGTAGTGATGTCTAGTTATACTGGGTAGTGATGTTTAATTATACTGGGTATTGAGGTGATGTTTAATTATACTGGGTAGTGATGTCTAATTATACTGGGTAGTGATATTTAATTATACTGGGCATTGATGTGATGTTTAATTATACTGGGTAGTGAGGTGATGTTTAATTATTCTGGGTAGTGATGTGATGTTTAATTATACTGGGTAGTGAGGTGATGTTTAATTATTCTGGGTAGTGAGGTGATGTTTAATTATACTGGGTAGTGATGTTTAATTATACTGAGTAGTGATGCTTAATTATACTGGGTAGTGAGGTGATGTTTAATTATACTGGGTAGTGATGTTTAATTATACTGGGTAGTGATGTTTAATTATACTGGGTAGTGAGGTGATGTTTAATTATACTGAGTAGTGAGGTGATGTTTAATTATACTGGGTAGTGAGGTGATGTTTAATTGTACTGGGTAGTGATGTCTAATTATACTGGGTAGTGATGTTTAATTATACTGGGTAGTGCTTTCTAATTATACTGGGTAGTGATGTCTAATTATACTGGGTAGTGATGTTTAATTATACTGGGTAGTGAGGTGATGTTTAATTATACTGGGTAGTGATGTCTAATTATACTGGGTAGTGATGTGATGTTTAATTATACTGGGTAGTGAGGTCTAATTATACTGGGTAGTGAGGTGATGTTTAATTATACTGGGTAGTGAGGTGATGTTTAATTGTACTGGGTAGTGATGTCTAATTATACTGGGTAGTGATGTTTAATTATACTGGGTAGTGCTTTCTAATTATACTGGGTAGTGATGTCTAATTATACTGGGTAGTGATGTTTAATTATACTGGGTAGTGAGGTGATGTTTAATTATACTGGGTAGTGATGTCTAATTATACTGGGTAGTGATGTGATGTTTAATTATACTGGGTAGTGAGGTCTAATTATACTGGGTAGTGAGGTGATGTTTAATTATACTGGGTAGTGAGGTGATGTTTAATTGTACTGGGTAGTGATGTCTAATTATACTGGGTAGTGATGTTTAATTATACTGGGTAGTGCTTTCTAATTATACTGGGTAGTGATGTCTAATTATACTGGGTAGTGATGTTTAATTATACTGGGTAGTGAGGTGATGTTTAATTATACTGGGTAGTGATGTCTAATTATACTGGGTAGTGATGTGATGTTTAATTATACTGGGTAGTGAGGTCTAATTATACTGGGTAGTGAGGTGATGTTTAATTATACTGGGTAGTGAGGTCTAATTATACTGGGTAGTGAGGTGATGTTTAATTATACTGGGTAGTGATGTTTAATTATACTGGGTAGTGATGTCTAATTATACTGGGTAGTGATGTTTAATTATACTGGGTAGTGAGGTGATGTCTAATTATACTGGGTATCGAGGTGATGTCTAGTTATACTTGGTAGTGAGGTGATGTTTAATTATACTGGGTAGTGATGTTTAATTATACTGGGTAGTGAGGTCTAATTATACTGGGTAGTGAGGTTATGTCTAATTATACTGGGTAGTGATGTGATGTTTAATTATACTGGGTAGTGATGTCTAGTTATACTGGGTAGTGAGGTGATGTTTAATTATACTGGGTAGTGATGTGATGTTTAATTATACTGGGTAGTGATGTCTAGTTATACTGGGTAGTGAGGTGATGTTTAATTATACTGGGTAGTGAGGTGAGGTGATGTTTAATTATACTGGGTAGTGATGTTTAATTATACTGGGTAGTGAGGTCTAATTATACTGGGTATTGATGTTTAATTATACTGGGCAGTGAGGTCTAATTATACTGGGTAGTGAGGTTATGTCTAATTATACTGGGTATTGATGTGATGTTTAATTATACTGGGTAGTGATGTCTAGTTATACTGGGTAGTGATGTTTAATTATACTGGGTAGTGATGTCTAGTTATACTGGGTAGTGAGGTGATGTCTAATTATACTGGGTAGTGATGTTTAATTATACTGGGTAGTGATGTTTAATTATACTGGGTAGTGATGTTTAATTATACTGGGTAGTGATGTTTAATTATACTGGGTAGTGATGTTTAATTATACTGGGTAGTGATGTGATGTTTAATTATACTGGGTAGTGATGTTTAATTATACTGGGTAGTGATGTTTAATTATACTGGGTAGTGATGTCTAATTGTACTGGGTAGTGATATTTAATTATAATGGGTAGTGATGTGATGTCTAATTATACTGGGTAGTGATGTTTAATTATACTGGGTATTGAGGTGATGTTTAATTATACTGGGTAGTGATGTCTAATTATACTGGGTAGTGATGTGATGTTTAATTATACTGGGTAGTGATGTTTAATTATACTGGGCATTGATGTGATGTTTAATTATACTGGGTAGTGAGGTGATGTTTAATTATTCTGGGTAGTGATGTGATGTTTAATTATACTGGGTAGTGAGGTGATGTTTAATTATTCTGGGTAGTGAGGTGATGTTTAATTATACTGGGTAGTGATGTTTAATTATACTGGGTAGTGATGTTTAATTATACTGGGTAGTGATGTCTAATTGTACTGGGTAGTGATGTTTAATTATACTGGGTAGTGATGTGATGTTTAATTATTCTGGGTAGTGAGGTTTAAATATACTGGGTAGTGATGTTTAATTATACTGGGTATTGATGTGATGTTTGGCGGACTTGGAATAGATGACCATATATTGCTGACATACAACATGAGTTGGATACAGATCCGGCTGAGGAAACAGGAAACCAGATCATTCTACTGCTCTGCTATTCACACATTATATTTTATTTTACGCAGCACGCAAACACACACACGGGTCCCCGCCCGTCTCACCTGATCCTGAGAAGCTGTCTAGGGAGGCGTCGGCTACTGGGGTGGTGATGTCACTGCTGCTCATTGGTTCTGTTTTCACTGGGGACAAAGACAACACACACACCGTCAGCACACACACACACACACACACCGTCAGCATACACACACACACACCATCGGCCCACACACACACACACACACACACACACACACACACACACACACACACACACACACACACACACACCACACACACACACACACACACACACACACACACACACACACACACACACACACACACACACACACACACACACACACACCAACTGACACTATGACTGGTTTGTTTAGTAGTTTGGGATGTCTTTGAACATACACCCAGAACTACACCAGAACTACAGTCAGAACTACACCAGAACTACAGCCAGAACTACACCGGAACTACAGCCGGAATTAGGGCCAGAACTACAGCCGGAATTAGGGCCAGAACTACAGCCGGAACTACAGCCGGAACTACAGCCGGAATTAGGGCCAGAACTACAGCCGGAACTACAGCCGGAACTACAGCCGGAATTAGGGCCAGAACTACAGTCGGAACTACAGCCGGAACTACAGCCGGAACTACATCCGCAACACACTCAGTGGAATGTGCTATAAACAATACTGTGTTGAAATGCAGGAGGGGAAATATTTGACTAATATTCATCACAACTTCTACATTCTGTTCTTTTAGACTAGAGCCTAATAATTTTTTTTCAAAATGGAATTTAGAATATTAATGTTTGTTGGATTCATTTTAAGGATCATCTACATGTAATTATATGGGATTAACATGAAAATAAAACATAACGCTCCTCAGCGTAGATTACAATAAATTATCTCTCAACACACTTTAAGAATTTATGAGGAAAATAGAACATTTAACTAATTGTTAATCGATTAAACCAACAGAGAGACCTTCCTCATTACAACCTGTTGACTTAACTATGAATAAAAAGCAAACCAGAATTTAACATTTAATCTTCTCTGCACTGTCTTTTCGTTTGTCCCATACACTGTTACAGCAAGAATTCAACAGTAACAGGCAAACTACAATCCCGTCAATACATTTTAATCCATCAATCAATCAATCAAAGTAATCGATCAATTCATATATAATTAACATGATATATCCAATTAACATACTAATTCATTGTCACTAATTACTGTATGGCTTACCCCAGGTTATAATGTAGCGTCAGGGGGAAAGAAAGATGAACACAGTCAATGGGAGTAGGATACTGGTGTAAAATGGCCCCTGCATGGAGAGGGAGTCAGTCTGCATGGACGTGCAAATACGATTGAAATGTCAAGACAATATAGTGTGTATAAAATCTGTTTTAAGTACTGTAGCGAATGGAGCGTGACCCCATGCCCCGCTGAGCCTCTCAGAGTTATAACACTGATGGCTCAGTGGAGAGGATTTTACAGTTATCTGACAGCTAGGGAATCTTTGAAATCAATCCATTTCACATCAGGCAGCAAGCAGGCTTTGGGATGGGAAGGGGTGGGGGGGTGATATAGAGAAGAGGAAGGGGGCAAAACAAATTCACATCATGTGGGTAAAGGGAGTCATGCTCGGTGTGTCTCTCGTGTTTTTAAAGAAGCTTTTCCCTGTCGTGTTTTACTTTGATCGTTCTGCTGAGGAATTGTTGACGAGAGAGTGGGAGGGAGAGAGGGAGGGAGAGAGGGAGGAAGAGAGGGAGGGAGAGTATGAGGGAGAGAGGAAGGGAGGGAGAGAGGGAGGGGGAGTATGAGGGAGAGATGGAGGGAGAGAGGGTGGGACAGTATGAGGGAGAGTATGAGGGAGTGTAGGAGGAAGAGTGGGAGGGAGAGGGAGAGTAGACAGGAGAGTGGGAGGGAAAGTAGAAGGGAGAGTAGGAGGGAGAGTGGGAGGGAGAGTAGGAGGGAGAGTAGGAGGGAGAGGAGGAGGGAGAGTAGGAGGGAGAGTAAGAGGGACAGTGGGAGGAAGAGTGGGGAGGGAGAGGGAGAGTAGGCAGGAGAGTGGGAGGGAGAGTAGGCAGGGAAGTGGGAGGGAAAGCAGGAGGGAGAGTAGGAGGGAGAGTAGGAGGGAGAGGGAGAGTAGAAGGGAGAGTAGGAGGGAGAGTTGAGAGGAGAGTGGGAGGGAGAGCGGGAGGGAGAGCGGGAGGGAGAGCAGGAGGGAGAGTAGCAGGCAGAGTAGGAGGGAGAGTGGGATGGAGAGTAGGAGGGAGAGTAGGAGAGAGAGTAGGAGGGCGAGTGGGAGGGAGAGTAGGAGGGAGAGTGGGAGGGAGAGTGTTTTTGGAATAACACATTTAGGTAGAGATAATACAATACAGAGAAATAGGATGTGTGTGTGTGTCTGTGCACGTGAGTGCTTGTGTGTCTGTGCACGTGAGTGTGTGTGTGTGTGTGTGTGTGTGTGTGCACGTGAGTGTGTGTGTGTGTGTGTCTGTGCACGTGAGTATGTGTGTGTGTCTTTGCACGTGAGTGTGTGTGTGTGTGTGTGTGTGTGTGTGTGTGTGTGTGTGTGTGTGTGTGTGTGTGTGTGTGTGTGTGTGTGTGTGTGTGTGTGTAGGTATACTAGCTAATATAGTGAGGGGACATCGTGGTGTAACACTGCATGCACAGACTAAAGGTCACACTCAGGTGTTCACAGAGAAACACACGATAACCACCGCACTCATGAAACACAGCATGGAACCAGGGCAGACAGGAACCAACCAATCAATCAATCAATCAATCAATCAATCAAAACAAGGCACGGTGTCAGGCACAGGATCCATAACCCAGCCAGTCTCAAACCATGCTTCACACACTCAACATAACACGAGTGCAACAATGACATTAACGCCATGAAAGGCACAATAGTTGAAGAAACTCTTAGAATTAAAAATAGATTAGTTATCTATTGAGAACAGTTAATTAATTGGGATTATTATAGTGGTATATTTTTAAAAAAAGAGTAAAAGCACAAATGTTTTTTTTTTTCCTTCTCTTTCTTGTCTTTTCTAAGTTGAAACACCAAGTATTGTCCTTTCATTGTTATCCACACCTGAACTGCACCGACCTGCAGCCGACTGTGAGCTAGTGCTTAACAACCAGTCAGCTGTGGTGAGCATTGTGATGTTATCACCTATATGGGAAACAGAGAATAGGATACATGACAATCTGACTTCGCCGCGGCTCTACGACAGGCTCTTTGTCCCGCAGAGGACAAATTACACCCTACTTCCTACGGAGAGCACTGCTTTTGTCAAACAATCGGTCAAAAGTAGTGCACTACATAGGGAATAGGGTGCGATTTGGGACGCACACACTCCCTAAACCACAAGAAAGCGTTATCCCTTTTTCCTATCAAGATGACATTTTTTTTTAAGGTAGACTTTGAAGCGCATGAGTGGGTTTGTAATAGCGCCCTGCTAGCGACGTAGGTTCAACGAGAGAGAGTGGTGGTTTGAGAGGACACAACAAGCCTACTCACCTGAGTCAATAGGGACATGTACAAACCACATGCAAAACTACAACCCATTTTCATACCATGAGCTTTTGAATAATTACATGGGCGTTTAAATATACTGCTAATAGTTTCTCTGTAAACACAGAGACAATAGCGTCAGATTTACAAAGCAGATCGTTTTCATATCGTTTTCATATCTAGATCAAATACAAGGGGCCCTTTTTAAATTGTGTATTAAAACCAATGCAGTAAGTCTACAAGCCATCGGGTCACCAGTAGTTTCCCATGTTATTCAGAAGTACAGAGAAGTAGACGGGAGGAAAGTAGTTGGCACCACGTTTTAATTTGTTGACTTCACCTTTTGAAAATGGAAAACAGATCGCGATTACCAACGGGGTAAGCACCTGGAGACGTTTTATTGCCATTCAGGCATTTCACAACTTTAGCAGATGCATAAAACGCTACACACAGGAAGAGGTGAGGTTGGAAAAAGAAAAAAGTCCCCCTCTTTCTCCGCTCTGCTACCCGTACAAACTTAAATTGTACAACTGATGAAGCTACTACGCAATTGGTAGAATGGTTGTGATTACAACGGAGTGTATTTTCTGCACAGTAATAGTCACAACTGCACAATAGTCACAACCACTGTGTCAAGTTTACTGTTTGAATGTGTTACATCAGTATTTATCTGATTGTCTACAGGGCTCAGCCTATTCCTCTCCCATGTCCTATAGTCCTATAGTGAATTTAGAGTCCACACAGCGAAAGTGAGGGAAGCATTAAGGAAGAAAATCCCTAAGCACATACCTTCAGTGCCATTGGGGGTCATGGAATTGGTATTGATATGGGAGTTGTCGAGGCTGGGACCATTAGGGGATTCACGGCTGTGAGGACTGGCTAGATCCTGCATGTCCATAGACCTGACGGACGAGAGACACACACACACACGCACACACACACACACACACACACACACACACACACACACACACACACACACACACACACACACACACACACATTTACTCACATCTTGCCAGAACCATCAAGGGAAAACAAATGGTAAAGAGCCTATAGATGTATTCGTTTTAAACATGTTTTTCTCTTAAACCTACTGATAACAACACGGGTAAAACTGTTGATTTGGAATGTTTATACATTTAAAGTAAACAAATAAAAACATCTCCACTGGAGCTTGAGATTTGTTGTTATTGTATCTAAAAGCTATAAATACTATCAATAGATTGAACTAAGTTAGGGAAAGACAAACATAATGTCATCTCCGCTTACTAATGTTATCTCCGCTTATTATTGTTATCTCTGCCTATTAATGTTATCTCTGCTTACTAATGTTATCTCCGCTTATTATTGTTATCTCTGCCTATTAATGGTATCTCCATTTATTAATGGTATCTCTGCCTATTATTGTTACCTCTGCCTATTAATGGTATCTCTGCCTATTCATGTTATCTCTGCATATTAATGTTATCTCTGCTTACTAATGTTATCTCCGCTTATTATTGCTATCTCTGCCTATTAATATCGTCTCCGCTTATTATTGTTATCTCTGCCTATTAATGTTATCTCCACATATTATTGTTATCTCTGCCTATTAATGTTATCTCTGCTTATTAATGTTATCTCTGCCTATTAATGTTATCTCCATGTATTATTGTTATCTCTGCCTATTATTGTTATCTCTGCGTATTAATGTTATCTCCATTTATTAATGTTATCTCCATTTATTAATGATATCTCCATTTATTAATGTTATCTCTGCCTATTAATGTTATCTCTGCTTATTAATGTTATCTCTTCTTATTTCTTTCATAACACATAATACAATTCAAACTAGGCCTACTGCTATACACTCAATTATAACATATTATATTAACACTATTTTATTATATATCAGCAATATCTGATATTATAACATCAATATAGATTATAATTGAAATAATTTAAATTGATGAGCTCAGTAATAGAGACATTACAACAGACATTAGCATTTTGTTTTAATTTTAGACTAGTTGAAAAAGCAGCTTCTACAGTATACAGCATTCGCTCCATGTTGATTAATGTACATACTCATGCTAGTCTACAGCATAGTAATTATATAGACATCCTTAGTATACAGTGTGAACACACTCTGTGATTGGAGGCTATGGTTAAAGTAGTTAGTTGCTAGAAAGTTAGAAGAGTTTGTTCTCTAAATGATTCCAAGAGCAGCTAGCTACTTCTCCAAGTGATTAGCTACTTCTCCAAGTGATTAACTACTCCAAGTGATTAGCTACTTCTCCAAGTGATTAGCTACTTCTTCAAGTGATTAGCTACTTCTCCAAGTGATTAACTACTTCTCCAAGTGATTAGCTACTTCTCCAAGTGATTAGCTACTTCTCCAAGTGATTAACTACTCCAAGTGATTAGCTACTTCTCCAAGTGATTAGCTACTTCTTCAAGTGATTAGCTACTTCTCCAAGTGATTAACTACTTCTCCAAGTGATTAACTAATTATCCAAATTATTAACTACTTCTCCAAGTGATTAGCTACTTCTCCAAGTGATTAGCTACTTCTCCAAGTGATTAGCTACTTCTCCAAGTGATTAGCTACTTCTCCAAGTGATTAGCTATTTCTCCAAGTGATTAGCTACTTCTCCAAGTGATTAGCTACTTCTCCAAGTGATTAGAATAGTTTGTTCTCTGAGTGATTCTGAGTGCTCTGTCTGCGGCTCAGTGAAGAGAGATGATAATGCCTAGATCAGTTTGCTCTGGCAACCATCTTAATTGTTTCTGTGTTTATACTGAAGACCACGCCATTGAAAACATTATTCAATCCCCTCATTGTCGCTGTGAAAAGTTGCTCAGCCAAAATGGAGGTTTAGTTAAAACAGGCTGAAGAGAGCTGAAACATCACACAAATCTTAACTCATATTTAGTCTTTTGTCACTGAGCCCCAATGCAACATAACTGTTTAATTAAATCAGGGAGAAATGTTTGGTACATTAAACTGCTTTTTTTTCCCAGTTACATTTATAGATTGCATATCAATCAACTAAACTAAGCCGTTAGTTTTTGTTTTATGCAGACGCAATCTGATAGGATGAAATGATACGTCTGCTATTTCAACAATCAAAAACAAATGAAATGATAGGTCTACTATTTAAATAATGTTGGGATGGAAAGATATAGTCAATAGACTTGTTTTTAAATTAATTTAAAAAAAATAAATACACAGATACATTGCGTTTTCTACTCACTCATTTTTTTCCCATCTCAAATTAAATAAATAATGTAGAATTGTTGTGAATATTGTTGGGGGGGGGGGATCTCGCAAACTGACATGCTGGTAGCTGTGTCCTATTTCCCCAGAGAAATATGAATTTACTGCTAAATTATCAACCCACCAAAAAACGGAAATACAATTATGAACAGCGGCGTTACAGATATACCAGGAGACAATTACTATTAGATTTGCAGAACTCTCTATCCCTCTCTCTCTCTCTCTCTCTCTCTCTCTCTCTCTCTCTCTCTCTTTCCCTCCCTGCATCCCTTCTGATGCTACCTGCCTGGCGCTGGTCCAACTCTGCTCTTACCTGGAAATACGTAGCGGCCCGGAATCATCTGAACCAGGCTGCCTCTCTCTGTTTTTTTTTCTCTTTCCACCTGCCTGAACAGAAACAATGTCCCTCCTTGTTATTTCAGCTGTGTGTCACTGTCCAGACCCATCCATGACACAATAGAGCTGGTCTGAGAAAACATTATTGTTATTCTGTCTCAAGAGTGGGAAGAGAGGGCTAACTGCACTGGGAAAAGAACAGAGGACATTCTCTCTCTATAGAGTTTCTCTCTCAGTCCTTCTCTTCTCTCTCTCGCTCTCTCTTCTTCTACCACTGCTGTTGTTGCCTCTCCTCCCTCGTTCAGATCTCCCCTCCCTCCCTCCCTCCCTCCTCCCCGAGTGAGGGGACTGCAGCCAAATGACGGAAAGGTGATTCATCATTGGTCTACGAACTGGATTAGCCCGCCCCCAATCAACATACAAAAAGGGCTTAGCCAAAGGTAAGCAGGAAGGGGAGGGGGCGGGGGACTGGGGGGTTGGATGAAGAGAGGTAAAGGGGTGTGAGGTGGATTGGGGGAGGGAGGAGTAGCATGGAGGTAGGAAGTTAGGTAGCTCCTGATAACAGCTGCTGGATAGAGGGGAGAGAGATGTGACTTGTTGAATAGAGGCCAGTGAAGCATGACGCCCGTAGCATCTTCAGCAGATCTTTCATCTGCAATTGACACCACCTGAAATATATCTGCACTCCCCTCCCTCTCCCTCTCTCTTTCTCCCCTTTCTCTCCTCTGTCTTCTCTCTCTCTCCCCTTCTCTCTAGCGTTATCTCTCCCCTTCTCTCTTCCCTTCTCTTTAGCCTTCTCTCTCCCCTTCTCTCTCCTCTTCTCTCTAGCCTTCTCTCTAGCCTTCTCTCTAGCCTTGTCTCTCCTCTCCCCTTCTCTCTTCCCTTCTCTCTCCCCTTCTCTCTCCCCTTCTCTCTAGCCTTCTCTCTCCCCTTCTCTCTAGCCTTCTCTCTCCCATTCTCTCTTCCCTTCTCTCTCCCCTTCTCTCTCCCCTTCTCTCTAGCCTTCTCTCTAGCCTTCTCTCTAGCCTTCTCTCTCCCCTTCTCTCTCCCCTTCTCTCTAGCCTTCTCTCTAGTCTTCTCTCTAGCCTTAGCACTCCGATACCGCTTGCAGTGCAGTAGCAGAGAGAACAGTCTATGACTAGGATTGCAATTTTTAGGGCCGTCTTCTGACACCGCCTGGTATAGCCGTACGCACTGCCACACTGCCAGGTCTCTGACCTCCTCCCTATAGGCTGTCTCATTGTTGTCGGTGATCCGGCCTAACACCGTTGTGTCGCCAGCGAACTTAATGATGGGTTTAGAGTCGTGCTTGGCCACGGAGATGTGCGTGAACAGGAAGTACAGGAGGGGACTAAGCACGCACCCCCGAGGGGCCCCCGTGCAGAGCATCAGCGTTATAGCCTACCCTTACCACCTAAGGGGCAGCCCGTCAGGAAGTCCAGGATTCAGTTGCAGAGGGATGTGTTTAGTCCAGAGTCCACGCGGTCTGTATAATAAATGACACCCTATTCCTTTTATAGTGCACTACTTTTGAGCAGGGCCCAATGGGACCTGGCACCCTATTCCCTTTATAGTGCACTACTTTTGAGCAGGACCCAATGGGACCTGGCACCCTATTCCCTTTATAGTGCACTACTTTTGAGCAGGGCCCGGGGCCACAGGAACACTACAGAGGCACAGGAACACAAAAGACCACTGGTTTCAGGGATCTAAAGAGACATGGGCAGTGTCTCCGATAGCACCCTATTCCTTATATACAGCACTATTTTTGGCCAAGGCCTTGTCAAATGGGTCATGGTCAAAATAAGTGCAGTTAATAGACAACAGGGTAACATTTGGGTTGCAATCGAAGACACACGGCCGCAAAAACATACTGTATATACAGTACATCACTATACAGTATTATAAAGTACAATACAACACTATACAGTACAACACTATACAGTATTATAAAGTACAATGCATTCACTATACAGTACAATACAGTACATCACTATACAATACAACACTATACAGTACAACACTATACAGTATTATAAAGTACAATGCATTCACTATACAGTACAATACAGTACATCACTATACAATACAACACTATACAGTACAACACTATACAGTATTATAAAGTACAATGCATTCACTATACAGTACAATACAGTACATCACTATACAATACAACACTATACAGTACAACACTATACAGTATTATAAAGTACAATGCATTCACTATACAGTACAATACAGTACATCACTATACAATACAACACTATACAGTACAACACTATACAGTATTATAAAGTACAATGCATTCACTATACAGTACAATACAGTACATCACTATACAATACAACACTATACAGTACAACACTATACAGTATTATAAAGTACAATGCATTCACTATACAGTACAATACAGTACATCACTATACAATACAACACTATACAGTACATCACTATACAGTATTATAAAGTACAATACAACACTATACAGTACAATACAGTACATCACTATACAATACAACACTATACAGTACAACACTATACAGTATTATAAAGTACAATGCATTCACTATACAGTACAATACAGTACATCACTATACAATACAACACTATACAGTACATCACTATACAGTATTATAAAGTACAATACAACACTATACAGTACAATACAGTACATCACTATACAATACAACACTATACAGTACAACACTATACAGTATTATAAAGTACAATACAACACTATACAGTACAATACAGTACATCACTATACAATACAACACTATACAGTACAACACTATACAGTATTATAAAGTACAATGCATTCACTATACAGTACAATACAGTACATCACTATACAATACAACACTATACAGTACAACACTATACAGTATTATAAAGTACAATGCATTCACTATACAGTACAATACAGTACATCACTATACAATACAACACTATACAGTACAACACTATACAGTATTATAAAGTACAATGCATTCACTATACAGTACAATACAGTACATCACTATACAATACAACACTATACAGTACAACACTATACAGTATTATAAAGTACAATGCATTCACTATACAGTACAATACAGTACATCACTATACAATACAACACTATACAGTACAACACTATACAGTATTATAAAGTACAATGCATTCACTATACAGTACAATACAGTACATCACTATACAATACAACACTATACAGTACAACACTATACAGTATTATAAAGTACAATGCATTCACTATACAGTACAATACAGTACATCACTATACAATACAACACTATACAGTACATCACTATACAGTATTATAAAGTACAATACAACACTATACAGTACAATACAGTACATCACTATACAATACAACACTATACAGTACATCACTATACAGTATTATAAAGTACAATGCATTCACTATACAGTACAATACAGTACATCACTATACAATACAACACTATACAGTACATCACTATACAGTACAACACTATACAGTATTATAAAGTACAATGCATTCACTATACAGTACAATACAGTACATCACTATACAATACAACACTATACAGTACAACACTATACAGTATTATAAAGTACAATGCATTCACTATACAGTACAATACAGTACATCACTATACAATACAACACTATACAGTACAACACTATACAGTATTATAAAGTACAATGCATTCACTATACAGTACAATACAGTACATCACTATACAATACAACACTATACAGTACAACACTATACAGTATTATAAAGTACAATGCATTCACTATACAGTACAATACAGTACATCACTATACAATACAACACTATACAGTACATCACTATACAGTATTATAAAGTACAATACAACACTATACAGTACAATACAGTACATCACTATACAATACAACACTATACAGTACATCACTATACAGTATTATAAAGTACAATGCATTCACTATACAGTACAATACAGTACATCACTATACAATACAACACTATACAGTACATCACTATACAGTACAACACTATACAGTATTATAAAGTACAATGCATTCACTATACAGTACAATACAGTACATCACTATACAATACAACACTATACAGTACAACACTATACAGTATTATAAAGTACAATGCATTCACTATACAGTACAATACAGTACATCACTATACAATACAACACTATACAGTACAACACTATACAGTATTATAAAGTACAATGCATTCACTATACAGTACAATACAGTACATCACTATACAATACAACACTATACAGTACATCACTATACAGTATTATAAAGTACAATACAACACTATACAGTACATCACTATACAGTATTATAAAGTACAATACAACACTATACAGTACATCACTATACAGTATTATAAAGTACAATACAACACTATACAGTACATCACTATACAGTATTATAAAGTACAATACAACACTATACAGTACATCACTATACAGTATTATAAAGTACAATACAACACTATACAGTACATCACTATACAGTATTATAAAGTACAATGCATTCACTATACAGTACATCACTATACAGTATTATAAAGTACAATACAACACTATACAGTACATCACTATACAGTATTATAAAGTACAATGCATTCACTATACAGTACATCACTATACAGTATTATAAAGTACAATACAACACTATACAGTACATCACTATACAGTATTATAAAGTACAATGCATTCACTATACAGTACATCACTATACAGTATTATAAAGTACAATACAACACTATACAGTACAATACAGTACATCACTATACAATACAACACTATACAGTACATCACTATACAGTATTATAAAGTACAATGCATTCACTATACAGTACATCACTATACAGTATTATAAAGTACAATGCATTCACTATACAGTACATCACTATACAGTATTATAAAGTACAATACATTCACTATACAGTACAATACAGTACATCACTATACAATACAACACTATACAGTACATCACTATACAGTATTATAAAGTACAATGCATTCACTATACAGTACATCACTATACAGTATTATAAAGTACAATGCATTCACTATACAGTACATCACTATACAGTATTATAAAGTACAATACATTCACTATACAGTACAATACAGTACATCACTATACAATACAACACTATACAGTACATCACTATACAATACAACACTATACAATACAACACTATACAGTACAACACTATACAGTATTATAAAGTACAATGCATTCACTATACAGTACAATACAGTACATCACTATACAATACAACACTATACAGTACAACACTATACAGTATTATAAAGTACAATGCATTCACTATACAGTACAATACAGTACATCACTATACAATACAACACTATACAGTACAACACTATACAGTATTATAAAGTACAATGCATTCACTATACAGTACAATACAGTACATCACTATACAATACAACACTATACAGTACAACACTATACAGTATTATAAAGTACAATGCATTCACTATACAGTACAATACAGTACATCACTATACAATACAACACTATACAGTACAACACTATACAGTATTATAAAGTACAATGCATTCACTATACAGTACAATACAGTACATCACTATACAATACAACACTATACAGTACAACACTATACAGTATTATAAAGTACAATGCATTCACTATACAGTACAATACAGTACATCACTATACAATACAACACTATACAGTACAACACTATACAGTATTATAAAGTACAATGCATTCACTATACAGTACAATACAGTACATCACTATACAATACAACACTATACAGTACAACACTATACAGTATTATAAAGTACAATGCATTCACTATACAGTACAATACAGTACATCACTATACAATACAACACTATACAGTACAACACTATACAGTATTATAAAGTACAATGCATTCACTATACAGTACAATACAGTACATCACTATACAATACAACACTATACAGTACAACACTATACAGTATTATAAAGTACAATGCATTCACTATACAGTACAACACTATACAGTATTATAAAGTACAATGCATTCACTATACAGTACATCACTATACAGTATTATAAAGTACAATACAACACTATACAGTACAATACAGTACTTCACTATACAATACAACACTATACAGTACAACACTATACAGTATTATAAAGTACAATGCATTCACTATACAGTACAATACAGTACATCACTATACAATACAACACTATACAGTACAACACTATACAGTATTATAAAGTACAATGCATTCACTATACAGTACAATACAGTACATCACTATACAATACAACACTATACAGTACAACACTATACAGTATTATAAAGTACAATGCATTCACTATACAGTACAATACAGTACATCACTATACAATACAACGCTATACAGTACAACACTATACAGTATTATAAAGTACAATGCATTCACTATACAGTACAATACAGTACATCACTATACAATACAACACTATACAGTACAACACTATACAGTATTATAAAGTACAATGCATTCACTATACAGTACAATACAGTACATCACTATACAATACAACACTATACAGTACAACACTATACAGTATTATAAAGTACAATGCATTCACTATACAGTACAATACAGTACATCACTATACAATACAACACTATACAGTACAACACTATACAGTATTATAAAGTACAATGCATTCACTATACAGTACAATACAGTACATCACTATACAATACAACACTATACAGTACAACACTATACAGTATTATAAAGTACAATGCATTCACTATACAGTACAATACAGTACATCACTATACAATACAACACTATACAGTACAACACTATACAGTATTATAAAGTACAATGCATTCACTATACAGTACAACACTATACAGTATTATAAAGTACAATGCATTCACTATACAGTACAACACTATACAGTATTATAAAGTACAATGCATTCACTATACAGTACAACACTATACAGTATTATAAAGTACAATGCAATCACTATACAGTACAATACAGTACATCACTATACAATACAACACTATACAGTACAACACTATACAGTATTATAAAGTACAATGCATTCACTATACAGTACAATACAGTACATCACTATACAATACAACACTATACAGTACAACACTATACAGTATTATAAAGTACAATGCATTCACTATACAGTACAATACAGTACATCACTATACAATACAACACTATACAGTACAACACTATACAGTATTATAAAGTACAATGCATTCACTATACAGTACAATACAGTACATCACTATACAATACAACACTATACAGTACAACACTATACAGTATTATAAAGTACAATGCATTCACTATACAGTACAATACAGTACATCACTATACAATACAACACTATACAGTACAACACTATACAGTATTATAAAGTACAATGCATTCACTATACAGTACAATACAGTACATCACTATACAATACAACACTATACAGTACAACACTATACAGTATTATAAAGTACAATGCATTCACTATACAGTACAATACAGTACATCACTATACAATACAACACTATACAGTACAACACTATACAGTATTATAAAGTACAATGCATTCACTATACAGTACAATACAGTACATCACTATACAATACAACACTATACAGTACAACACTATACAGTATTATAAAGTACAATGCATTCACTATACAGTACAATACAGTACATCACTATACAATACAACACTATACAGTACAACACTATACAGTATTATAAAGTACAATGCATTCACTATACAGTACAACACTATACAGTATTATAAAGTACAATGCATTCACTATACAGTACAACACTATACAGTATTATAAAGTACAATGCATTCACTATACAGTACAACACTATACAGTATTATAAAGTACAATGCATTCACTATACAGTACAATACAGTACATCACTATACAATACAACACTATACAGTACAACACTATACAGTATTATAAAGTACAATGCATTCACTATACAGTACAATACAGTACATCACTATACAATACAACACTATACAGTACAACACTATACAGTATTATAAAGTACAATGCATTCACTATACAGTACAATACAGTACATCACTATACAATGCATTCACTATACAGTACAACACTATACAGTATTATAAAGTACAATGCATTCACTATACAGTACAACACTATACAGTATTATAAAGTACAATGCATTCACTATACAGTACAACACTATACAGTATTATAAAGTACAATGCATTCACTATACAGTACAACACTATACAGTATTATAAAGTACAATGCATTCACTATACAGTACAATACAGTACATCACTATACAATACAACACTATACAGTACAACACTATACAGTATTATAAAGTACAATGCATTCACTATACAGTACAATACAGTACATCACTATACAATACAACACTATACAGTACAACACTATACAGTATTATAAAGTACAATGCATTCACTATACAGTACAATACAGTACATCACTATACAATGCATTCACTATACAGTACAACACTATACAGTATTATAAAGTACAATGCATTCACTATACAGTACAACACTATACAGTATTATAAAGTACAATGCATTCACTATACAGTACAACACTATACAGTATTATAAAGTACAATGCATTCACTATACAGTACAACACTATACAGTATTATAAAGTACAATGCATTCACTATACAGTACATACATCTCTTTTTCTATTGTGTTATTACACACACAGTAACCACACATGCATTCGAGCACACACACTACACATCACTATACAGTACAGTACATCACTATACAGTACAGTACATCACTATACAGTACATCACTATACAGTACAGTACATCACTATACAGTACATCACTATACAGTACAGTACAT
>NW_027259789.1:0-23384 GCF_045791955.1 Oncorhynchus clarkii lewisi
TTGTTGTAGGTGTAATTTCTAAGTCCTTAAGGTCTACACTTGTTGTGTTCGGGGCATTTGACAAATAAAGTTTGATTTGATTTACTAACCAGTAGTTGGTCCTTCCAGGGCTGTGATGTGAGGACATCCGGGATGACGACTAGAATGACCCTTGACCCTGTCTGCATGTCTGGGGATGGACACCCACAGAAGCCCAAACCTCACCTGTACAGGTACAGAGAGACCACACACACACACACACTGAACACATACACATACACACACACACACACACACACACACACACACACTGAACACATACACATACACACACACACACACACACACACACACACACACACACACACACACACACACACACACACTGAACACATACACATACACACACACACACACACACACTCCCACACACACACACACACACACACACTGAACACACACATCCTCTCTCTCTCTCTCCACTCCTCCTCTCTCTCTCTCCACCCCCACGCTCTCTCCACACTCCCTCTCAATCTCCACTACCTCCTCTCTCTCTCTAACTCACTCTCTCTCCACCTACCCTCTCTCTCTCTCTCTCTCTCTCTCTCTCTCTCTCTCTCTGTCCACCTACCCCCCTCTCTCTCTCTCCACCCCCCCTCTCTCTCTCCACCCCCTCTCTCTCTACCTCCCTCTCTCTCCACCTACCCCCCCCCCCCTCTCTCTCTCTCTCTCTCTCCACCTACCCCCCTCTCTCTCTCCACCCCCCCTCTCTCTCTCTCCACCCCCTCTCTCTCTACCTCCCTCTCTCTCCACCTACACCCCCCCCTCTCTCTCTCTCTCTCTCTCTCTCTCCACCTACCCCCCCCCCTCTCTCTCTCTCCATCATCTCCTCTCTTTCTCTCTTCCCCCTCCCCCTTTATCTATATCACTCTCTTTCTCAATTAAATTCAAAGGTCTTTATTGTCATGGGAAACATTGCCAAAGCAAGTGAAGTAGATACAAAAGTGAAATAAACTATAAAAATGAACTATTAACCTCTTTCAAGTTAAATAAATAATAATTAAATAAAAGAATAGAGTAAATATTGTCTATATAACAGTGTGGTAACGATGTGCATATAGTACAAAAGGGAAATAAATAAGCATAAATATGGGTTGTATTTACAATGGTGTTTGTTCTTTACTGGTTGACCTTTTCACAAATCAACAGGTCACAAATCTTGCTGTTGTGATGTCACACTGTGGAATTCCACCCAGTAGATATGGGAGTTTATCACAATTGGGTTTGTTTTGTTTAGGAGTTTTTTCTGGGTCTGTGTAATCTGAGGAAATATGTGTGCCTCTCTGGGTCTGTGTAATCTGAGGGAAATATGTGTGTCTTTCTGGGTCTTTGTAATCTGAAGGAAATATGTGTGTCTTTCTGGGTTTGTGTAATCTGAGGGAATATGTGTGTCTTTCTGGGTCTGTGTAATCTGAGGAAATATGTGTGCCTCTCTGGGTCTGTGTAATCTGAGGGAAATATGTGTGTCTTTCTGGGTCTTTGTAATCTGAAGGAAATATGTCTCTCTCTCTTACACATTCTACCTTTTTGATTTGTTCTCTCCACGCAGCGAGAGTTTAGTGAAGCGAGAGACTGCAGTGGGAAGCCGGTGTCCGGTAAACGGTAAGGTTGATTAGCTGTGTTGTGTGGTTGAAGGCTGCGTCAGCGACAAGGTAAAGGTGAGAGATCTCCGCCTTCCGGCATTTGACGGTTCAGTGCCCATTTCGGTTCTAAAGAAAGGAAAGACGGAGAGAAATCCACTAACTGTTTGGCATGTCCACTCTGTCTGCAATTTCCTCTCATTTCCTCTCCTCTCCTCTCCTCTCCTCTCCTCTCCTCTCCTCTCCTCTCCTTTCCTCTCCTCTCCTCTCCTCTCCTCTCAGACATGACCGTTGCGATGTTTAGCCTCAGATAACCTCAGCCTGTTGACTGTCTACCTCTGTCTGTCTCTGTCTGTCAGTCTTGGACACAGGCTCATCAGTAGCCAGCTACCACCCGGTTACTCATCCCTGCACCTTAGAGACTGCTGCCCCATATACATAGACATGGAATCACTGGTCACATTAATAATGGAACACTAAATCAAATCAAATCAGATGGCATATACAACAGGTGTAGTAGACCTCACAGTGAAATGCTGAATACAACAGGTGTAGTAGACCTCACAGTGAAATGCTGAATACAACAGGTGTAGTAGACCTCACAGTGAAATGCTGAATACAACAGGTGTAGTAGACCTCACAGTGAAATGCTGAATACAACAGGTGAGGTAGACCTCACAGTGAAATGCTGAATACAACAGGTGTAGTAGACCTCACAGTGAAATGCTGAATACAACAGGTGTAGTAGACCTTACAGTGAAATGCTGAATACAACAGGTGTAGTAGACCTTACAGTGAAATGCTGAATACAACAGGTGTAGTAGACCTCACAGTGAAATGCTGAATACAACAGGTGTAGTAGACCTCACAGTGAAATGCTGAATACAACAGGTGTAGTAGACCTCACAGTGAAATGCTGAATACAACAGGTGAGGTAGACCTCACAGTGAAATGCTGAATACAACAGGTGTAGTAGACCTTACAGTGAAATGCTGAATACAACAGGTGTAGTAGACCTTACAGGGAAATGCTGACTACAACAGGTGTAGTAGACCTTACAAGGAAATGCTGACTACAACAGGTGTAGTAGACCTTACAGTGAAATGCTGAATACAACAGGTGTAGTAGACCTCACAGTGAAATGCTGAATACAACGGGTGTAGTAGACCTTACAGTGAAATGCTGAAAACAACAGGTGTAGTAGACCTCACAGTGAAATGCTGAATACAACAGGTGTAGTAGACCTGACAGTGAAATGCTGAATACAACAGGTGTAGTAGACCTCACAGTGAAATGCTGAATACAACATGTGTAGTAGACCTCACAGTGAAATGCTGAATACAACAGGTGTAGTAGACCTTACAGTGAAATGCTGAATACAACAGGTGTAGTAGACCTTACAGAGAAATGCTGAATACAACAGGTGTAGTAGACCTTACAGTGAAATGCTGAATACAACAGGTGTAGTAGACCTTACAGTGAAATGCTGAATACAACAGGTGTAGTAGACCTTACAGTGAAATGCTGAATACAACAGGTGTAGTAGACCTTACAGTGAAATGCTGAATACAACAGGTGTAGTAGACCTTACAGTGAAATGCTGAATACAACAGGTGTAGTAGACCTCACAGTGAAATGCTTATGATTATTATTATTTTTAATAAAAAAAAATTAACAAATAATTAATGAGCAGCAGTAAAATAACAATAGCAGGGCTATATACAGGGGGTACCGGTACAGAGTCAATGTGGAGGCTATATACAGGGTGTTACGGTACAGAGTCAATGTGGAGGCTATATACAGGGTATTACGGTACAGAGTCAATGTGGAGGCTATATACAGGGTGTTACGGTACAGAGTCAATGTGGAGGCTATATACAGGGTGTTACGGTACAGAGTCAATGTGGAGGCTATATACAGGGTATTACGGTACAGAGTCAATGTGGAGGCTATATACAGGGTGTTACGGTACAGAGTCAATGTGGAGGCTATATACAGGGTGTTACGGTACAGAGTCAATGTGGAGGCTATATACAGGGTGTTACGGTACAGAGTCAATGTGGAGACTATATACAGGGTGTTACGGTACAGAGTCAATGTGGAGGCTATATACAGGGTGTTACGGTACAGAGTCAATGTGGAGGCTATATATACAGGGTGTTACGGTACAGAGTCAATGTGGAGGCTATATACAGGGTGTACCGGTACAGAGTCAATGTGGAGGCTATATACAGGGTATTACGGTACAGAGTCAATGTGGAGGCTATATACAGGGTGTTATGGTACAGAGTCAATTTGGAGGCTATATACAGGGTGTTACGGTACAGAGTCAATGTGGAGGCTATATACAGGGGCACCGGTACCGAGTCAATGTGGAGGCTTTAAACAGGGGGGGGTACCAGTACAGAGTCAATGTGGAGGCTATATACAGGGGGCACCGGTACAGAGTCAGTGTGGAGGTTATATACAATGGGCACCGGTACCGTGCCAGTGTGCAGGGGTACAGGCTAGTTGAGGTAATCTGTACATGTAGGTGGGGGTGAAGTGACCAGGCATTGATAACAGCGAGTAGCAGCAGTGTACAAAAGGGAGAGGGGGGGGTCAAAGTAAATAGTCTGGGTAGCCATTTGTTCAGGAGTCTTATGGCTTTGGGGGTAGAAGCTGTTTAGAAAACGCTTGGACTTGGTGCTCCGGTACCGCTTGCCTTTTGGTAGCAGAGAGAGAACAGTCTATGACTAGGGAGGCTGGAGTCTGACAATTTTTAGGGGCTTCCTCTGACACCGCCTGGTATAGAGGTCCTGGATGGAAGGGAGCTTGACCCCGGTGATGTACTGGGCCTTCCTCTGACACCTCTATTCACTTTAATAATGTTTATATACTGCTTTACTCATCTCATCTGTATATTTACATTTCAATGTTACTGTTGTAAATATTCCTGCCAAGGCAGCAGCTACTCTTCCTGGGGTTTATTATGGATCCCCCATTAGTTCCTGCCAAGGCAGCAGCTACTCTTCCTGGGGTTTATTATGGATCCCCATTAGTTCCTGCCAAGGCAGCAGCTACTCTTCCTGGGGTTTATTATGGATCCCCCATTAGTTCCTGCCAAGGCAGCAGCTACTCTTTCTGGGGTTTATTATGGATCCCCATTAGTTCCTGCCAAGGCAGCAGCTACTCTTCCTGGGGGTTATTATGGATCCCCATTAGTTCCTGCCAAGGCAGCAGCTACTCTTCCTGGGGTTTATTATGGATCCCCATTAGTTCCTGCCAAGGCAGCAGCTACTCTTCCTGGGGTTTATTATGGATCCCCATTAGTTCCTGCCAAGGCAGCAGCTACTCTTCCTGGGGTTTATTATGGATCCCCATTAGTTCCTGCCAAGGCAGCAGCTACTCTTCCTGGGGTTTATTATGGATCCCCATTAGTTCCTGTCAAGTCAGCAGCTACTCTTTCTGGGTTTTTTTATGGATCCCCATTAGTTCCTGCCAAGACAGCAGCTACTCTTCCTGGGGTTTATTATGGATCCCAATTAGTTTCTGCCAAGGCAGCAGCTACTCTTCCTGGGGTTTATTATGGATCCCCATTAGTTCCTGTCAAGGCAGCAGCTACTCTTCCTGGGGTTTATTATGGATCCCCATTAGTTCCTGCCAAGGCAGCAGCTACTCTTCCTGGGGTTTATTATGGATCCCCATTAGTTCCTGCCAAGGCAGCAGCTACTCTTCCTGGGGTTTATTATGGATCCCCATTAGTTCCTGACAAGGCAGCAGCTACTCTTCCTGGGGTTTATTTTGGATCCCCATTAGTTCCTGCCAAGGCAGCAGCTACTCTTCCTGGGGTTTATTATGGATCCCCATTAGTTCCTGCCAAGGCAGCAGCTACTCTTCCTGGGGTTTATTATGGATCCCCATTAGTTCCTGTCAAGGCAGCAGCTTCTTTTCATGCGGTTTACTATGGATCCCCATTAGTTCCTGCCAAGGCAGCAGCTACTCTTCCTGGGGTTTATTATGGATCCCCATTAGTTCCTGTCAAGGCAGCAGCTACTCTTCCTGGGGTTTATTATGGATCCCCATTAGCTCCTGCCAAGGCAGCAGCTACTCTTCCTGGGGTTTATTTTGGACCCCCATTAGTTCCTGACAAGGCAGCAGCTACTCTTCCTGGGGTTTATTATGGATCCCCATTAGTTCCTGCCAAGGCAGCAGCTACTCTTCCTGGGGTTTATTATGGATCCCCATTAGTTCCTGCCAAGGCAGCAGCTACTCTTCCTGGGGTTTATTATGGATCCCCATTAGTTCCTGTCAAGGCAGCAGCTACTCTTCCTGGGGTTTATTATGGATCCCCATTAGTTCCTGTCAAGGCAGCAGCTACTCTTCCTGGGGTTTATTATGGATCCCCATTAGTTCCTGCCAAGGCAGCAGCTACTCTTCCTGGGGTTTACTATGGATCCCCATTAGTTCCTGCCAAGGCAGCAGCTACTCTTCCTGGGGTTTATTATGGATCCCCATTAGTTCCTGCCAAGGCAGCAGCTACTCTTCCTGGGGTTTATTATGGATCCCCATTAGTTCCTGACAAGGCAGCAGCTACTCTTCCTGGGGTTTACTATGGATCCCCATTAGTTCCTGCCAAGACAGCAGCTACTCTTCCTGGGGGTTATTATGGATCCCCATTAGTTCCTGCCAAGGCAGCAGCTACTCTTCCTGGGGTTTATTATGGATCCCCATTAGTTCCTGCCAAGGCAGCAGCTACTCTTCCTGGGGTTTATTATGGATCCCCATTAGTTCCTGTCAAGGCAGCAGCTACTCTTCCTGGGGTTTATTATGGATCCCCATTAGTTCCTGTCAAGGCAGCAGCTACTCTTCCTGGGGTTTATTATGGATCCCCATTAGTTCCTGCCAAGGCAGCAGCTACTCTTCCTGGGGTTTACTATGGATCCCCATTAGTTCCTGCCAAGGCAGCAGCTACTCTTCCTGGGGTTTATTATGGATCCCCATTAGTTCCTGCCAAGGCAGCAGCTACTCTTCCTGGGGTTTATTATGGATCCCCATTAGTTCCTGACAAGGCAGCAGCTACTCTTCCTGGGGTTTACTATGGATCCCCATTAGTTCCTGCCAAGACAGCAGCTACTCTTCCTGGGGGTTATTATGGATCCCCATTAGTTCCTGCCAAGGCAGCAGCTACTCTTCCTGGGGTTTATTATGGATCCCCATTAGTTCCTGCCAAGGCATAACAACTTCTTTACTCACTTTGAGGACAATACTGTGCCACGGCCCGCTACCAAAACCTGCGGACTCTCCTTCACTCTCACTCTCTCTCCCATTCCTCCTCACACACACACACACACACACACACACACACACACACACACACACACACACACACACACACACACACACACACACACACACACACACACACACACACACACACACTCTCTCTCTCTTTACCTCGAGCCCCTGCGAGGTAACAATGGCTGTGAAAACAGTGCTTCCGGCAGCCAATCAGTAACCCAACGCCTCGTGTAGCCGAGCACCCTCAGATCGTCTACCCCCATCCCCTTCCCTGACCTCTGATGCCTGAATATTCAGACCACTTGACATCCAATGCATACATGAATGTTAACGGGACTGCATGCCAAATGGGAACCTATTTCCTACAGAGTGCACTTCTACTGGGCCCACAGGGGCTCTGGTCAAAAGGACATAGTGTCATTTGGGATGCAGGCATAGGCCAACCTCTGGGCCAATCAGATCACAGGGAGAATGAGGAGCTGGAGATGAGATACAGCTACAGAGAGAGGCACACAGACTGGAAAACAGACTGGAACACAGACTGGAACACAGACTGGAACAAAGACTGGAACACAGACTGGAACACAGACTGGAACACAGACTGGAATACAGACTGGAACACAGACTGGAACACAGACTGGAAAACAGACTGGAACACAGACTCACCATACCACAGGACAGACAGACTGGAACACAGACTGGAATACAGACTGGAACACAGACTGGAAAACAGACTGGAGCACAGACTGGAAAACAGACTGGAACACAGACTCACCATACCACAGGACAGACAGACTGGAACACAGACTGAAACACAGACTGAAACACTGACTCAGCATACCACAGGACAGACAGACTGGAACACAGACTGAAACACAGACTGAAACACTGACTCACCATACCACAGGACAGACAGACTAAAACACAGACTAAAACACAGACTCACCATAACACAGGACAGAGACTGAAACACAGACTCACCGTACCACAAGACAGACAGACTGGAATACAAATGGCTGGGTTCAGATTCTTTACAGTATGTATTAGTGGGTTCAGACTCTCTACAGTATGTAGTCGTGGGTTCAGACTCTCTACAGTATGTATTAGTGGGTTCAGACTCTCTACAGTATGTATTAGTGGGTTCGGACTCTCTACAGTATGTATTAGTGGGTTCAGACTCTCTACAGTATGTAGTAGTGGGTTCAGACTCTCTACAGTATGTATTAGTGGGTTCAGACTCTCTACAGTATGTAGTAGTGGGTTCAGACTCTCTACAGTATGTATTAGTGAGTTCAGATTCTCTACAGTATGTATTAGCGGGTTCAGACTCTCTACAGTATGTATAGTGGGTTCTGACAGACAGACTGGAACACAGACTGAAACACAGACTGAAACACTGACTCACCATACCACAGGACAGACAGACTGGAACACAGACTGAAACACAGACTGAAACACTGACTCACCATACCACAGGACAGACAGACTGAAACACAGACTAAAACACAGACTCACCATAACACAGGACAGAGACTGAAACACAGACTCACCATACCACAAGACAGACAGACTGGAATACAAATGGCTGGGTTCAGATTCTTTACAGTATGTATTAGTTGGTTCAGACTCTCTACAGTATGTAGTCGTGGGTTCAGACTCTCTACAGTATGTATTAGTGGGTTCAGACTCTCTACAGTATGTAGTAGTGGGTTCAGATTCTCTACAGTATGTAGTAGTGGGTTCAGACTCTCTACAGTATGTATTAGTGGGTTCAGACTCTCTACAGTATGTAATAGTGGGTTCAGATTCTCTACAGTATGTATTAGTGGGTTTAGACTCTCTACAGTATGTAGTAGTGGGTTCAGACTCTCTACAGCATGTATTAGTGGGTTCAGACTCTCTACAGTATGTATTAGTGGGTTCAGACTCTCTACAGTATGTATTAGTGGGTTCAGACTCTCCACAGTATGTAGTAGTGGGTTCAGACTCTCTACAGTATGTATTAGTGGGTTCAGATTCTCTACAGTATGTATTAGTGGGTTCAGATTCTCTACAGTATATATTAGTGGGTTCAGACTCTCTACAGTATGTATTAGTGGGTTCAGATTCTCTACAGTATGTATTAGTGGGTTCAGATTCTCTACAGTATGTATTAGTGGGTTCAGACTCTCTACAGTATGTATAGTGGGTTCAGACTCTCTACAGTATGTATTAGTGGGTTCAGATTCTCTACAGTATGTATTAGTGGGTTCAGACTCTCTACAGTATGTATTAGTGGGTTCAGACTCTCTACAGTATGTAGTAGTGGGTTCAGATTCTCTACAGTATGTATTAGTGGGTTCAGACTCTCTACAGTATGTATAGTGGGTTCAGACTCTCTACAGTATGTATTAGTGGGTTCAGATTCTCTACAGTATGTATTAGTGGGTTCAGACTCTCTACAGTATGTATTAGTGGGTTCAGACTCTCTACAGTATGTAGTAGTGGGTTCAGATTCTCTACAGTATGTATTAGTGGGTTTAGACTCTCTACAGTATGTAGTAGTGGGTTCAGACTCTCTACAGCATGTAGTCGTGGGTTCAGACTCTCTACAGTATGTAGTCGTGGGTTCAGACTCTCTACAGTATGTATTAGTGGGTTCAGATTCTCTACAGTATGTATTAGTGGGTTCAGATTCTCTACAGTATGTATTAGTGGGTTCAGACTCTCTACAGTATGTATAGTGGGTTCAGACTCTCTACAGTATGTATTAGTGGGTTCAGATTCTCTACAGTATGTATTAGTGGGTTCAGACTCTCTACAGTATGTATTAGTGGGTTCAGACTCTCTACAGTATGTAGTAGTGGGTTCAGATTCTCTACAGTATGTATTAGTGGGTTTAGAATCTCTACAGTATGTAGTAGTGGGTTCAGACTCTCTACAGCATGTAGTCGTGGGTTCAGACTCTCTACAGTATGTATTAGTGGGTTCAGACCCTCTACAGAATGTAGTAGTGGGTTCAGACTCTCTACAGTATGTATTAGTGGGTTCAGACTCTCTACAGTATGTAGTAGTGGGTTCAGATTCTCTACAGTATGTATTAGTGGGTTTAGAATCTCTACAGTATGTAGTAGTGGGTTCAGACTCTCTACAGCATGTAGTCGTGGGTTCAGACTCTCTACAGTATGTATTAGCGGGTTCAGACTCTCTACAGTATGTAGTAGTGGGTTCAGACTCTCTACAGTATGTAGTAGTGGGTTCAGACTCTCTACAGCATGTATTAGTGGGTTCAGACTCTCTACAGTATGTATTAGTGGGTTCAGACTCTCTACAGTATGTATTAGTGGGTTCAGACTCTCTACAGTATGTATTAGTGGGTTCAGATTCTCTACAGTATGTATTAGTGGGTTCAGATTCTCTACAGTATATATTAGTGGGTTCAGACTCTCTACAGTATGTATTAGTGGGTTCAGATTCTCTACAGTATGTATTAGTGGGTTCAGATTCTCTACAGTATGTATTAGTGGGTTCAGACTCTCTACAGTATGTATAGTGGGTTCAGACTCTCTACAGTATGTATTAGTGGGTTCAGATTCTCTACAGTATGTATTAGTGGGTTCAGACTCTCTACAGTATGTATTAGTGGGTTCAGACTCTCTACAGTATGTAGTAGTGGGTTCAGATTCTCTACAGTATGTATTAGTGGGTTTAGACTCTCTACAGTATGTAGTAGTGGGTTCAGACTCTCTACAGCATGTAGTCGTGGGTTCAGACTCTCTACAGTATGTAGTCGTGGGTTCAGACTCTCTACAGTATGTATTAGTGGGTTCAGATTCTCTACAGTATGTATTAGTGGGTTCAGATTCTCTACAGTATGTATTAGTGGGTTCAGACTCTCTACAGTATGTATAGTGGGTTCAGACTCTCTACAGTATGTATTAGTGGGTTCAGATTCTCTACAGTATGTATTAGTGGGTTCAGACTCTCTACAGTATGTATTAGTGGGTTCAGACTCTCTACAGTATGTAGTAGTGGGTTCAGATTCTCTACAGTATGTATTAGTGGGTTTAGAATCTCTACAGTATGTAGTAGTGGGTTCAGACTCTCTGCAGCATGTAGTCGTGGGTTCAGACTCTCTACAGTATGTATTAGTGGGTTCAGACCCTCTACAGAATGTAGTAGTGGGTTCAGACTCTCTACAGTATGTATTAGTGGGTTCAGACTCTCTACAGTATGTAGTAGTGGGTTCAGATTCTCTACAGTATGTATTAGTGGGTTTAGAATCTCTACAGTATGTAGTAGTGGGTTCAGACTCTCTACAGCATGTAGTCGTGGGTTCAGACTCTCTACAGTATGTATTAGTGGGTTCAGACCCTCTACAGAATGTAGTAGTGGGTTCAGATTTTCTACAGTGTGTAGTATTGGGTTCAGATTCTCTACAGTATGTAGTCGTGCGTTCAGACTCTCTACAGTATGTATTGGTGGGTTCAGACCCTCTACAGTATGTAGTAGTGGGTTCGGATTCTCTACAGTATGTATTAGTGGGTTCAGACTCTCTACAGTATGTATTAGTGGGTTCAGACTCTCTACAGTATGTAGTCGTGGGTTCAGACTCTCTACAGTATGTAGTGGTGGGTTCAGATTCTCTACAGTATGTATTCGTGGGTTCAGATTCTGTACAGTATGTAGTAGTGGGTTCAGACTCTCTACAGTATGTAGTCGTGAGTTCAGACTCTCTACAGTATGTAGTAGTGGGTTCAGATTCTCTACAGTATGTAGTAGTGGGTTCAGACTCTCTTCAGTATGTAGTAGTGGGTTCAGATTCCCTACAGTATGTATTAGTGGGTTCAGATTCTGTACAGTATGTAGTAGTGGGTTCAGACTCTCTACAGTATGTAGTAGTGGGTTCAGACTCTCTACAGCATGTAGTCGTGGGTTCAGACTCTCTACAGTATGTATTAGATGGTTCAGATCCTCTACAGAATGTAGTAGTGGGTTCAGATTCTCTACAGTATGTAGTCGTGGGTTCAGACTCTCTACAGTATGTATTAGAGGGTTCAGACCCTCTACAGTATGTAGTAGTGGGTTCAGATTTTCTACAGTGTGTAGTAGTGGGTTCAGATTCTCTACAGTATGTAGTCGTGGGTTCAGACTCTCTACAGTATGTATTGGTGGGTTCAGACCCTCTACAGTATGTAGTAGTGGGTTCGGATTCTCTACAGTATGTATTAGTGGGTTCAGACTCTCTACAGTATGTATTAGTGGGTTCAGACTCTCTACAGTATGTAGTCGTGGGTTCAGACTCTCTACAGTATGTAGTGGTGGGTTCAGATTCTCTACAGTATGTATTAGTGGGTTCAGATTCTGTACAGTATGTAGTAGTGGGTTCAGACTCTCTACAGTATGTAGTCGTGAGTTCAGACTCTCTACAGTATGTAGTAGTGGGTTCAGATTCTCTACAGTATGTAGTAGTGGGTTCAGACTCTCTTCAGTATGTAGTAGTGGGTTCAGATTCCCTACAGTATGTATTAGTGGGTTCAGATTCTGTACAGTATGTAGTAGTGGGTTCAGACTCTCTACAGTATGTAGTAGTGGGTTTAGATTCTCTACAGTATGTATTAGTGGGTTCAGACTCTCTACAGTATGTATTAGTGGGTTCGGACTCTCTACAGTATGTATTAGTGGGTTCAGACGCTCTACAGTATGTAGTAGTGGGTTCAGACTCTCTACAGTATGTAGTAGTGGGTTCAGACTCTCTACAGTATGTAGTAGTGGGTTCAGACTCTCTACAGTATGTATTAGCGGGTTCAGACTCTCTACAGTATGTAGTAGTGGGTTCAGACTCTCTACAGTATGTATTTGTGGGTTCAGACTCTCTACAGTATGTAGTAGTGGGTTCAGATTCTCCACAGTATGTAGTAGTGGGTTCAGACTCTCTACAGTATGTAGTAGTGGGTTCAGATTCTCCACAGTATGTATTAGGCAGATATACATTTCCATGTTTTTAAGGTTAGTGCTGTGCATAGTTATATCTGATCTTACATCAGTATATATCGGTGAGGAGGTATAGGCGTTGTCCCCAACCTCTGATCTAGGGTCAAATTAGGTTAGGGCTGAACATAGTGTTATCTGATCCTACGTCTGTGTGTAGGGATAACTTTGACTGTAGCATTTAGAGCGAACACTAGATGTATGGCATTGTATTGGCTCAGTTCAGTTAGAGGGAGACTAGACTCCAGACTGCCCCAGTCGAGACTCAGTTAGAGGGATGGGGTCCAGACTCCAGACAGCCCCAGTCTAGACTCCAGAAAACCCCAAATCAATCAATCAAATCAAATCAAATGTATTTATAGAGCCTTTCTAACTTACATCAGCTGATATTTCAAAGTGCTGTACAGAAACCCAGCCTAAAACCACAAACAGCAAGCAATGCAGGTGTAGAAGCACGGTGGCTAGGAAAAACTCCCTAGAAAGGCCAGAACCAGGCTATATGGGGTGGCCAGTCCTCTTCTGGCTTTGCCGGGTGGAGATTATAACAGAACCATGCCAAGATGTTCAAATGTCCCAGTCTAGTCCCTGTCTAGACTCCAGACAGCCCCAGACCAGACAACAGTCTTTTATTTCATTGTCTGTCTGTCTGTCTGTCTGTCTGTCTGTCTGTCTGCCCGTCCGTCCGTCCGTCCGTCTGTCAGTCTGTCTGTGCTAAGTCAGAGTTGAAGTCCTTCACCTAAGTAAAACATTTAGTAGGGTTCTGAGAAACGTTGACATCCTTTTAAGGTAGACTTTTCAGAAAAATATCTGTGGACATCACATTATGTTGTGTGTGTGTGTGTGATTTTATTAGGCAGATGATGTGCTTGTCTCTAGACAGTATAGATGTCTGAGTTCAGTGATTGTCCCTTGTCTAGCCATGTTGGGCTCAGCATGGAATGCAGATGTGTTCAATCAGACGCACACTGTATTGGCTTTTGACAAACGGATTAAAACAAATACAAATAATTTTAAAACACTGCCTGTTGAACGATTTTAACAACATACATTCATATGTCAAATGTCAGTAGCAAATAGCTTTAATTAAAAAACAGCTTTCAACTGAATTTTGGTATTCAACTGAATACCATTTTGTTCTGTTTTAATGATACCCTGAATTCAAAAGCACATTATGGTTACAACAAGCTAACAGAAAACAGTTAATAAATTGACAAACCATTAGCTAACAGTCTGCCTTGTTGAACTGTTGTCAGCTGACAGCACAGCCATCCCAGTGGTACTGATACCCTCTCCCATCCTACCCTACAGCACCACCAGGATTCACCCAGTCGGACCGAGGCCCCAGACGGAACCTCTTCTAACCCTTTTACCCCCATTGAGGCGGCGGCCATTTTAAATGATTTGCCTTTTTAGTTTATAGTTGATTTGTTTTTTCTTTATGTCGTTGTTTACTTAGTAATAAATACTTGTTTTGTGCATGTTGGTAGGTTATTGTCTTGATGTTCTTACTTTAGATTGGAGTGAATGTTATAATATAAACTATTTTATATTTTACTAATGGATGTTTTTTTTTATTTTTTACACAGTTTGATATTATGAAAAAGCAGCTCAGACATAGAACATGTACCAAATGGACTGTAGCCATTGGGTTCTATTGTGCTGATATACCGTGCATTACAGGGAAATAATGCACGCTCTAGAATGCCCCTCAGGCCAATCACGGTCAAATGAAGCAATAAGGCCCAAGAGGGTGTGGGATATGACCAATTTACCACGACTGTGGGCCGCTCTTATGCACGAAGCAACGCAGAGAACAGCATGAATACAGCCCTTAGCCGTGGTATATTGGCCATATACCCCGAACCCCCGACGTGCCATATTTTGTATTATAACTTGGTTACCAACGTCATTAGAGGAGTAAAAATAAATGTTTTGTCATACCCGTGATTTACCACGTCTGTCAGCCAATCAGCATTCAGGCCTCGAACCACCCAGTTTATATGAATAAATAATGCATTTCAAATCATTGCATTTTTCCTCCGTTCTGGGCTACAATGCATATTTCATCAAGCCAGTGAAATATTAAGCACACTGACAATTTTATGTTCTCTCTCTTCCAAAGGGGCATTACTTTGTTGTATTTCAATCATATCACACTTCAGACAGATGGAGTCTCTACTGTTGTTTTGTTGATTCAGATTAGAGCCTCTACTGTTGTTTTGTTGATTCAGACTGGAGTCTCTACTGGTGTTTTGTTGATTCAGATGAGTCTCTACTGTTGTTTTGTTGATTCAGATGAGTCTCTACTGTTGTTTTGTTGATTCAGATTAGAGCCTCTACTGTTGTTTTGTTGATTCAGACTGAAGTCTCTACTGTTGTTTTGTTGATTCAGACTGGAATCTATACTGTTGTTTTGTTGATTCAGATTGGAGTCTCTACTGTTGTTTTGTTGATTCAACCTGGAGTCTCTACTGTTGTTTTGTTGATTCAGATTAGAGTCTCTACTGTTGTTTTGTTGATTCAGACTTGAGTCTCTACTGTTGTTTGGTTGATTCAACCTGGAGTCTCTACTGTTGTTTTGTTGATTCAGACTGGAGTCTCTACTGGTGTTTTGTTGATTCAGATGAGTCTCTACTGTTGTTTTGTTGATTCAGACTGCAGTCTCTACTGTTGTTTTGTTGATTCAGACTGAAGTCTCTACTGTTGTTTTGTTGATTCAGACTGGAATCTATGCTGTTGTTTTGTTGATTCAGATTGGAGTCTCTACTGTTGTTTTGTTGATTCAGACTGGAGTCTCTACTGGTTTTTTGTTGATTCAGACTGCAGTCTCTACTGTTGTTTTGTTGATTCAGACTGGAGTCTATACTGTTGTTTTGTTGATTCAGATTAGAGCCTCTACTGTTGTTTTGTTGATTCAGACTGGAGTCTCTACTGGTTTTTTGTTGATTCAGACTGGAGTCTCTACTGTTGTTTTGTTGATTCAGACTGCAGTCTCTACTGTTGTTTTGTTGATTCAGACTGCAGTCTCTACTGTTGTTTTGCTGATTCAGAGGAGTGTCTACTGTTGTTTTGCTGATTCAGAGGAGTGTCTACTGTTGTTTTGCTGATTCAGAGGAGTGTCTACTGTTGTTTTGTTGATTCAGAGGAGTGTCTACTGTTGTTTTGTTGATTCAGAGGAGTGTCTACTGTTGTTTTGCTGATTCAGAGGAGTGTCTACTGTTGTTTTGCTGATTCAGAGGAGTGTCTACTGTTGTTTTGTTGATTCAGAGGAGTGTCTACTGTTGTTTTGTTGATTCAGAGGAGTGTCTACTGTTGTTTTGTTGATTCAGAGGAGTGTCTACTGTTGTTTTGTTGATTCAGAGGAGTGTCTACTGTTGTTTTGCTGATTCAGAGGAGTGTCTACTGTTGTTTTGTTGATTCAGAGGAGTGTCTACTGTTGTTTTGCTGATTCAGAAGAGTGTCTACTGTTGTTTTGCTGATTCAGAAGAGTGTCTACTGTTGTTTTGTTGATTCAGAGGAGTGTCTACTGTTGTTTTGTTGATTCAGAGGAGTGTCTACTGTTGTTTTGTTGATTCAGAGGAGTGTCTACTGTTGTTTTGTTGATTCAGAGGAGTGTCTACTGTTGTTTTGTTGATTCAGAGGAGTGTCTACTGTTGTTTTGTTGATTCAGAGGAGTGTCTACTGTTGTTTTGCTGATTCAGAGGAGTGTCTACTGTTGTTTTGTTGATTCAGAGGAGTGTCTACTGTTGTTTTGTTGATTCAGAGGAGTGTCTACTGTTGTTTTGTTGATTCAGAGGAGTGTCTACTGTTGTTTTGTTGATTCAGAGGAGTGTCTACTGTTGTTTTGCTGATTCAGAAGAGTGTCTACTGTTGTTTTGCTGATTCAGAAGAGTGTCTACTGTTGTTTTGTTGATTCAGAGGAGTGTCTACTGTTGTTTTGTTGATTCAGAGGAGTGTCTACTGTTGTTTTGTTGATTCAGAGGAGTGTCTACTGTTGTTTTGTTGATTCAGAGGAGTGTCTACTGTTGTTTTGTTGATTCAGAGGAGTGTCTACTGTTGTTTTGTTGATTCAGAGGAGTGTCTACTGTTGTTTTGTTGATTCAGAGGAGTCTCTACTGTTGTTTTGTTGATTCAGAGGAGTGTCTACTGTTGTTTTGTTGATTCAGAGGAGTGTCTACTGTTGTTTTGTTGATTCAGAGGAGTCTCTACTGTTGTTTTGTTGATTCAGAGGAGTGTCTACTGTTGTTTTGTTATTGTATGTTGATTTGTATTTGTATATTGCTGTTGGTGGTTTTGTTTGATTGGCTAATTACAGGGCTTGTATTGTGATAATTGCCAATATATAGGTTGAGGGTAATCTACGTGTGATTACGCAGGCTGTGGGATTATTGGTGTTTGATTCATAAAGCTCGTCATTGCTCCGAGGAGAAAAAGCTTCATACTAATGGCCATAATGGCCTCCTCTTGATGTTCTCTCTTCCTCCCTGACCACAATGATACGACGAGGGAAAGACAAAAGTCTTTATTAATGAACACTGATGGATGAGGAGATGGTTGTGTTTATGGGTTGGGAAGTTCAGGAACATCTAATACAATCTTATCCACTACCCTTCATTTTTTTGTTTTACCCTAACCACAAATCTAAACTGTGTTTGAATAATCTTACTAAACACACCAACCAAACTATTTTGTGATGTGAATTGAGTATATAGTATGCTTTTTTTGGTCATTGTATGTATATAGTTAGTACGCCAAAAGTATCCGGATGTCGTACAACATTCACTAAAATACGAAGTAGACAAGTAGTGGACAATATTTCTGTGCTTTTAGGGTTCATAGTGCAATTCTTCAGAAAACGTTTTCAGATTTGATGAAAATTGCAAACATCCATGAGGACAAAGGAGAGCAGATACAAACTAGTTACTTTTAACTAATTATGTCGAGCTATTTAATAAAGTAATGACTCCCCAGGTCCAGCTCCTTAACTCCCCAGGTCCAGCTCCTTAACTCCCCAGGTCCAGCTCCTTAACTCCCCAGGTCCAGCTCCTTCACTGCCCAGGTCCAGCTCCTTCACTCCCCAGGTCCAGCTCCTTCACTCCCCAGGTCCAGCTCCTTCACTCCCCAGGTCCAGCTCCTTAACTCCCCAGGTCCAGCTCCTTAACTCCCCAGGTCCAGCTCCTTAACTCCCCAGGTCCAGCTCCTTAACTCCCCAGGTCCAGCTCCTTAACTCCCCAGGTCCAGCTCCTTAACTCCCCAGGTCCAGCACCTTAACTCCCCAGGTCCAGCTCCTTCACTCCCCATGTCCAGCTCCATAACTCCGCAGATCCAGCTCCTTAACTCCCCAGGTCCAGCTCCTTAACTCCGCAGGTCCAGCCCCTTAACTCCCCAGGCCCAGCCCCTTAACTCCCCATGTTCATCTCCTTAACTCCCCATGTCCATCTCCTTAACTCCCAAGGTCCAGCTCCTTAACTCCCCAGGTCCAGCTCCTTAACTCCCCAGGTCCAGCTCCTTAACTCCCCAGATCCAGCTCCTTAACTCCCCAGGTCCAGCTCCTTAACTCCGCAGGTCCAGCCCCTTAACTCCCCAGGCCCAGCCTCTTAACTCCCATGTCCATCTCCTTAACCTCTTTCAGGTAGGGGGCACTATTTTTATGTTTGGAAAAATAACGTTCCCAATGTAAACAGCCTATTTCTCAGGCCCATATGCTAGAATATGCATATAATTGACAGATTAGGATAGAAAATCTGACACGGCAGGTGGATTAATAAATTGCTAAACTGTGTTTTGCTATATTTTACTTGTGATTTCATGAATATAAATATTTGTAGTAATATTATTTGAATGTGGCGCTATGCAATTCAGCGGTTGTTGATGACAATTATCCCGCTAAAGGGATGGGTAGCGTCAAGAAGTTAAATCCCCAGGTCCAGCTCCTCATCTCCCCAGGTCCAGCTCCTTAACTCCCCAGGTCCAGCCCCTTAACTCCCCAGGTCCAGCTCCTTAACTCCGCAGGTCCAGCCCCTTAACTCCCCAGGCCCAGCCCCTTAACTCCCCATGTTCAACTCCTTAACTCCCCATGTCCATCTCCTTAACTCCCAAGGTCCAGCTCCTTAACTCCCCAGGTCCAGCTCCTTCACTCCCCAGATCCAGCTCCTTAACTCCCCAGGTCCAGCTCCTTAACTCCGCAGGTCCAGCCCTTTAACTCCCCAGGCCCAGCCCCTTAACTCCCCATGTTCATCTCCTTAACCTCTTTCAGCTAGGGGGCACTATTTTTATGTTTGGAAAAATAACGTTCCCAATGTAAACAGCCTATTTCTCAGGCCCATATGCTAGAATATGCATATAATTGACAGATTAGGATAGAAAATCTGACAAGGCAGGTGGATTAATAAAATGCTAAACTTTGTTTTGCTAAATTTTACTTGTGATTCCATGAATATAAATATTTGTAGTAATATTATTTTAATGTGGCGCTATGTAATTCAGCGGTTGTTGATGACAATTATCCCGCTAAAGGGATGGGTAGCGTCAAGAAGTTAACTCCCCAAGTCAAGCTCCTCATCTCCTCCGGTCCAGCTCCTTATTCCCCAGATCCAGCTCCTTCACTCCACAGGTCCAGCTCCTTCACTCCCCAGGTCCAGCTTCTTAACTCCCCAGGTCCAGCTCCTTCACTCCCCAGGTCCAGATAAGCACATGCGCACACGCGCGCACACACACACACACACACACACACACTCTCCTCACCTCTCTCCTTTCCCTTCTCATCCTCCTCTCTCCCTCCTTTCCCCTCTCCTCCTCTCTCTCTCCTTTTACTCTCATCCTCCTCTCTCTCTCCTTTCCCCTCTCTCTCCTTCCCCGGTCCTCATCTCTCTCCTTTCCCCTCTCATCCCCCCCTCTCTCTCTCTCTCTCTCTCTCTCTCCCTCTCTCTCTCTCTCTCTCTCTCTCTCTCTCCTTTTCCCCTCTCTCTCTCCTTTCCCCTCTCCCCTCTCTCTCTCCTTCCCCTCTCCTCCTCTCTCTCTCCTTTCCCCTCTCCTCCCCTCTCTCTCTCTCCTTTCCCCTCTCCTGCCCCTCTCTCTCTTTCCCCTCTCCTCTCCCTCTTTCTCCCCTGTGTTCTTTCTAAATAATATGTACTAGTGTGAGTGTGTGTGCATATGATTGTGTCAGTGAAACACCATGAGCCTTTACCAATTTGTCCCTTTCACTCACTGTGTGTGTGTGGCCCCTGAGGCCTCATAAAAGTGTCAGTAAAAATACACTCAGCGTGGTGAAAGAGGCTCAGCTCTATTCATTATCCATCAGTAACCTGTCTCCATAGCAAGAACAAAAGAGAGAGATAGAGAGAGAGAGGAAGGCAGAGAGAAAGAGGAAAGTGAGGAGGAGGAAGAGTAGGAGAAGGGTTAGGGGAGAAGGAGAGGAGGAGGGAAGGTGTGAGAGAGGGGAGGCTGAGGGAGTAGGTGATCAGGGAGAAGGAAGGGAAGGAGTGAGAAGGGGGAGGGGATGGAGGATGTGCAGAACATGAGAGTAATGGAAGTGTTCAATTAAGATGGGAAGTTCAGACTTTATTCAACATGGGCCAGGCATCTAACATGGCCATCTATCAGGCTTTATTTAATATGGGCCAGGCTTCTAACATGGCCAATAATCAGGGTTTATTCAACATGGGCCAGGCATCTATCAGGCTTTATTCAACATGGGCCAGGCATCTATCAGGCTTTATTCAACATGGGCCAGGCATCTAACATGGCCATCTAACAGGGTTTATTCAACATGGGCCAGGCATCTAACATGGCCATCTATCAGGCTTTATTTAACATGGGCCAGGCATCTAACAGGGTTTATTCAACATGGGCCAGGCATCTAACATGGCCATCTATCAGGCTTTATTCAACATGGGCCAGGCTTCTAACAGGCTTTATTTAACATGGGCCAGTTATCTAACAGGCTTTATTTAACATGGGCCAGGCATCTAACATGGCCATCTATCAGGCTTTATTCAACATGGGCCAGGCATCTAACATGGCCATCTATCAGGCTTTATTTAACATGGGCCACGCTTCTAACAGGCTTTATTTAACATGGGCCAGGCATCTAACAGGCTTTATTTAACATGGGCCAGGCATCTAACAGGCTTTATTCAACATGGGCCTTTTCTTTACATAGTTGAATGTGCTGACAACAAAATCACACAAAAATTATCAATGGAAATCAAATTTATCAACCCATGGAGGTCTGGATTTGGAGTCACACTCAAAATTAAAGTGGAAAACCACACTACAGGCTGATCCAACTTTGATGTAATGTCCTTAAAACAAGTCAAAATGAGGCTCAGTAGTGTGTGTGGCCTCCACGTGCCTGTATGACCTCCCTACAACGCCTTGACATGCTCCTGATGAGGTGGCGGATGGTCTCCTGAGGGATCTCCTCCCAGACCTGGACTAAAGCGTCGGCCAAGTCCTGGACAGTCTGTGGTGCATGGAGCAAGACATGATGTCCCAGATGTGCTCAATTGGATTCAGGTCTGGGGAACGGGCGGGCCAGTCCATAGCATCAATGCCTTCCTCTTGCAAGAACTGCTGACACACTCCAGCCACATGAGGTCTAGCATTGTCTTGCATTAGGAGGAACCCAGGGCCAACTGCAACAGCATATGGTCTCACAAGGGGTCTGAGAATCTCATCTCGGTACCTAATGGCAGTCAGGCCACCTCTGGCGAGCACATGGAGGGCTGTGCGGCCCCCCCAAAGAAATGCCACCCCACACCATGATTGACCCACCGCCAAACCGGTCATGCTGGAGGATGTTGCAGGCAGCAGAACGTTCTCCACGGCGTCTCCAGACTGTCATGTCTGTCACATGTGCTCAGTGTGAACCTGCTTTCATCTGTGAAGAGCACAGGGCGCCAGTGGCAAATTTGCCAATCTTGGTGTTCTCTGGCAAATGCCAAACATCCTGCATGGTGTTGGGCTGTAAGCACAACCCCCACCTGTGGACGTCGGGCCCTCATACCACCCTCATGGAGTCTGTTTCTGATCGTTTGAGCAGACACATGCACATTTGTGGCCTGCTGGAGGTCATTTTGCAGGGCTCTGGCAGTGCTCCTCCATTTCCTCCTTGCACAAAGGCGGAGGTAGCGGTCCTGTTGCTGGGTTGTTGCCCTCCTACGGCCTCCTCCACGTCTCCTGATGTACTGGCCTGTCTCCTGGTAGCGCCTCCATGCTCTGGACACTATGCTGACAGACACAGCAAACCTTCTTGCCACAGCTCGCATTGATGTGCCATCCTGGATGAGCTGCACTACCTGAGCCACTTGTGTGGGTTGTAGACTCCGTCTCATGCTACCAGTAGAGTGAAAGCACCGCCAGCATTCAAAATTGACCAAAACATCAGCCAGGAAGCATAGGAACTGAGAAGTGGTCTGTGGTCCCCACCTGCAGAACCACTCCTTTATTGGGGGTGTCTTGCTAATTGCCTATAATTTCCACCTGTTGTCTATTCCATTTGCACAACAGCATGTGAAATGTATTGTCAATCAGTGTTGCTTCCTAAGTGGACAGTTTGATTTCACAGAAGTGTTATTGACTTGGAGTTACATTGTGTTTTTTAAGTGTTCCCTTTATTTTTTTGAGCAGTGTATATACTGTATATATATATTTTTTGCTTTAAATTCTAAAAACCTGTTTTTGCTTCGTCATTGTGGGGTTATTGTGTGTAGATTGATGAGGGGGAAAAAATCATGTAATCCATTTTAGAGAAAGGCTGTAGCTCATCAAAATGTGGAAAAACTTGAGGGGTCTGAGTACTTTCCGAAAGACACTGTACGTCACACGCGCGTGCCTCATGACTCATCTGACACCTCAGAGATAGAGAGAAAGAAAGCGTCCAAAACAGGGGAATATCGGCGCACATCTTATATCGGTGCACATCTTCAGACCAGGGGCCAGAGGGAAACACAGAGGGCTTCTGGTCAAAAGTAGAGCACTATGACTGGAAATAGGGGAACATATGAGACAAAGTCAAAGTGCAGCCTGCTGTATCACCATCACCAGCCATATGTACTGTAGAACACATTACCACTAGTCATATTTACTGTATACACATTACCACTAGTCATATGTACTGTAGAACACATTACCACTAGTCATATTTACTGTATACACATTACCACTAGTCATATGTACTGTAGAACACATTACCACCAGTCATATGTACTGTAGAACACATTACCACTAGTCATATTTACTGTATACACATTACCACTAGTCATATGTACTGTAGAACACATTACCACTAGTCATATGTACTGTAGAACACATTACCATTAGTTATATGTACTGTAGAACACATTACCACCAGTCATATGTACTGTAGAACACATTACCATTAGTTATATGTACTGTAGAACACATTACCACTAGTCATATTTACTAGAACACATTACCATTAGTTATATGTACTATAGACCACATTACCATTAGTTATATGTACTGTAGAACACATTACCACCAGTCATATTT
>NW_027259790.1:0-23361 GCF_045791955.1 Oncorhynchus clarkii lewisi
TTCACTTTGTAGTCTTTTGTTTATTTTAGTGTTATTTTTTACACCTTTGCTTTCTTGGGTACAGGAACAATGGTGGACATCTTGAAGCATGTGGGGACATCAGTGGCCAAAAGCCCATATTAGCATGGGCAGCACCATTGAGGGTTTCCACCATTTTAATATAGTCAACTAGGTGGGACTTCCAACTTAATTTGCAGATCCCTCCTGTGGCCAAAAGCTCATATTAGCATGGGCAGCACCATTGAGGGCTTCCACCATTTTAATATAGTCAACTGGGTGGGACTTCCATCTTAATTTGCAGATCCCTCCTGTGGCCAAAAGCTCATATTAGCATGGGCAGCACCATTGTGGGCTTCCACCATTTTAATATAGTCAACTGGGTGGGACTTCCAACTTCATTGGCAGATCCCTCCTAGTGACCCTGTTGGAGTCATGTCCAACTGGGCCATCAGGAGGGATCAGCCAATTGTGAAGAAGAACAAAATGGAGATTGCCTCAGCGGAGAGTAATCTATAGAGATTACTCACCAAAGATTTGACTTTCCGGAGCTGGATGCGTTGTCTGGATTACCGCTTTTTCCGAAAAGATGCCACCACATGACTCTCCAGAGGGTGGTTCAGTCAGCCCAACACATCACCAGGGGCACACTGACTGCCCTACAGGACATTTAAAGCACTAAGGGTCAAAGGAAGGCCAAGAAAATCATTAAGAACCTACGTCACCTGAGCCACGGACTGTTCACTCAAATCAAATCAAATGTTATTTGTAACATGCTTCGTCCACAACAGGTGTGGTCTAACAGTGAAATGCTTACTTACAGGCCCCTTCCCAACAATGCAGAGAGAAAGAAAATGGAGAAATAATAGAAAAGTAAAACATGTAATAATGCAAATGAATAATAGATACAGAAATGTTTTTACTTTTACCCCCTTTTCATGGTATCCAATTGGTAGTTACAGTCTTGTCTCAATGCTGCAACTACCGTATGGACTCGGGAGAGGTGAAGGTCGAGAGCCGTGCATCCTCTGAAACACAACCCAACCAAGCCGAACTGCTTCTTGACACAACGCCCACTCAACCCGGAAGCCAGTCGCACCAATGTGTCAGAGTAAACATTGTACACCTGGCGACCGTGTCAGCGTGCATTGCACCCAGCCCACCACAGGAGTCACTAGAGAGCAATGAGACAAGAACATCCCTGCCGGCCAAACCCTCCCCTAACCCGGACCACGCTTGGCCAATTGTGCGCTGCCCCATGAGACTCCTGGCTGCGACAGGGTCTGGACTTGAACCAGGATCTCTAGTGGCACAGCTAGCGATGCAGTGGTCTAAGGCACTGCCCCATGGGGCAGCGCACAATTGGCAGCCTTTAATCTGTCTACTCAGGAGGCCATTGACGTAGATATGTACACCACCGTTCAAAAGTTTGGTGTCACTTAGAAATGTCCTTGTTTTTGAAAGAAAGCACTTTTTTTGTCAATTAAAATAACACCAAATTGATCAGAAATACAGTGTATACGTTGTGAATGTTGTAAATGACTATCGTAGCTGGAAACGGCAGATTTTTTATGGAATAACTACATAGGTATTCAGAGGCCCATTATAAGCAACCATCACTCCTGTGTTCCAATGGCACATTTATCATTTTAAAAGGCTAATTGATTATCAGAAAACCCTTTTGCAATTATGTTAGCACGCCTGAAAACTGATGTTCTGATTAAAGAAACAATAAAACGGGCCTTCTTTAGACTAGTTGAGTATCTGGAGCATCAACATTTGTGGGTTCGATTACAGACTCAAAATGGCCAGAAACTAAGAACTTTCTTCTGAAACTTGTCAGTCTATTCTTGTTCTGAGAAATTAAGGCTACTCCATGTGAGAAATTGCCAAGAAACTGAAGATCTCGTACAACGCTGTGTACGACTCCCTTCACAGAACAGCGCAAACTGGCTCTAACCAGAATAGAAAGAGGAGTGGGAGGCCCCGGTGCACATCTGAGCAAGAGGACAAGTACATTAGAGTGTCTAGTTTGAGAAACAGACACCTCACAAGTCCTCAATTGTCAGTTTCATTAAATAGTACCCGCAAAACACCAGTCTTAACATCAACAGTGAGGAGGCGACTCCGAGATGCTGGCCTTCTTGGCAGAGTTGCAAAGAAAAAGCCATATCTCAGACTGGCCAATACAAATAAAAGATTAAGATGGGCAAAAGAACACAGACACTGGACAGAGGATCTCTGCCTAGAAGGCCAGCATCCAGGAGTCGCCTCCTCACTGTTGACGTTGAGACTGGTGTTTTGCGGGTACTATTTATTAAAGAAACTGCCAGTCCAAAAAGTTTGTGCAAAAAGTGTGAATGCAGAGTGTCCGGGTAGCTATTTGGTTAACTATTTAGCAGTCTTATGGCTTGCGGGTAGAAGCTGTTCAGGGTCCTGTTGGTTCCTGTCTTGGTGCATCAGTACCGCTTGCTGTGCGGTAGCAGAGAGAACAGTCTATTACTTGGGTGACTGGAGTCTTTGCCGAATTTTAGGGCCGTCCTCTGACACTGTCTGGTATAGAGATCCTGGATGGCAGGGAGGTCGGTCCCAGTGATGTACTGGGTCGTACGCATTACCCTCTGTAGCTCCTTGCGGTCAGATACTAAGCAGTTGCCTTACCAAGCAATTATGCAGCCAGTCAAGATGCTCTCAATGGTGCAGCTGTCAAACTTTTTAAGGCTCTGAGGGCCAATGTGAAATATTTTCATCCTCTTGAGCCCACCGACTGGTGCAGCTGTAGAACCGTCTGGCAGACAGAGGTGCATCAGGACCAGCATCGTGAGACTAAAAAACAGCTTCCATTACCAGGCCGTCAGACTGTTGAACAGCTTCTATTACCAGACCATCAGACTGTTGAACAGCTTCTATTACCAGACCATCAGACTGTTGAACAGCTTCTATTACCAGACCATCAGACTGTTGAACAGCTTCTATTACCAGACCATCAGACTGCTGTACAGATTCTATTACCATCAGACTGCTGAACAGTTTCGATTACCAGACCATCAGACTGTTGAACAGTTTCTATTACCAGACCATCAGACTGTTGAACAGCTTCTATTACCATCCGACTGCTGAACAGTTTCGATTACCAGACCATCAGACTGTTGAACAGTTTCTATTACCAGACCATCAGACTGTTGAACAGCTTCTATCACCAGACCATCAGACTGTTGAACAGCTTCTATCACCAGACCATCAGACTTTTGAACAGCTTCTATTACCAGACCATCAGACTGTTGAACAGCTTCTTTTACCATCAGACTGTTGAACAGCTTCTATTACCAGACCATCAGACTGTTGAACAGCTTCTATTACCAGACCATCAGACTGTTGAACAGCTTCTATTACCAGACCATCAGACTGTTGAACAGCTTCTATTACCATCAGACTGTTGAACAGCTTCTATTACCAGACCATCAGACTGTTGAACAGCTTCTATTACCAGACCATCAGACTGTTGAACAGCTTATATTACCAGACCATCAGACTGTTGAACAGCTTCTATTACCAGACCATCAGACTGTTGAACAGCTTATATTACCAGACCATCAGACTGTTGAACAGCTTCTATTACCATCAGACTGTTGAACCACTTCTATTACCAGACCATCAGACTGTTGAACAGCTTCTATTACCAGACCATCAGACTGTTGAACAGCTTCTATTACCAGACCATCAAACTGTTGAACAGTTGTCTACCAGGTGATGCACCCTTACTCTTACAAAACACACACACAAACTATCACACACACACAGACCTCATACTCACAAACACACACACACACACACACACACACACACACACACACACACACACACACACACACACACACACACACACACACACACACACACACACACACACACACACACATCAACACTATGAAATAACCAAAAAGGGGTTAAAACAAATGAAAATCTAATTTATATTTGAGATTCTTCAAATAGCCACCATTTGCCTTGATGACAGCTTTGCACACTCTTTGCATTATCTCAACCAGCTTCACCTGGAATGCTTTTCCAACAGTCTTGAAGGAGTTCCCACATATGCTGAGCACTTATTGGCTGCTTTTCCTTCACTCTGCGGTCCGACTCATCCCAAACCATCTCAAATTGGTTGAAGTCGGGGGATTGTGCAGGCCAGTGTCACCAGCAAAGCACCTCCACACCATCACACCTCCTCCTCATTGCTTTACGGTGGGAAATACACATGCAGAGATCATCCGTTCACCCTCACTGTGTCTCACAGAGACACCGAGTTTGGAACCAAAAATGTAGAGTTTGGACTACAGACCAAAGACAAATTTCCTCCGGTCTAATGTCCATTGCTTTTGTTTCTTGGCTCAAGCAAGTCTCTTCTTCTTATTGGTGTCCTTTAGTAGTGGTTTCTTTAAAGCAATTGGTCCATGAAGGCCTGATTCACGCAGTCTCCTCTGAACAGTTGATGTTGAGATGTGTCTGTTTGTTGAACTCCGTGAAGCATTTATTTGGGCTGCAATTTCTGAGGCTGGTGACTCTAATGAATTTATCATCTGCAACAGAGGTAACTCTGGGTCTTCCATTCCTGTTGCGGTCCTCATGAGAGACAGTTTCATCATAGCGCTTGATGGTTTTTGCGACTGAACTTGAAGAAACATTCAAAGTTCTTGAAATGTTCCGTGTTGACTGACCATCATGTCTTAAAGTAATGATGGACTGTCATTTCTCTTTGCTTATTTGATCTGTTCTTGCCATATTATGTAGTTGGTCGTTTCTTCTGTATATCTCCCCTACCTTGTCACAAAACAACTGATTGGCTCAAACGCACTAAGAAGGAATTAACTTAAAGGCACAGCTGTTAATTGACATGCATTCCAGGTGACTACCTTATGAAGCTGGTTGAGAGAATATCAAGAATGTGCAAAGCTGTCATCAAGGCAAAGGGTGGCTATTTGAAGAATATAATTAGTTTAACACCTTTTTGGTTACTACATGATTCCAAATGTGTTTTGTCATAGTTTTGATGTCTTCACTATTATTCTACAATGTAGAAAATAGTAAAATTAAAGAAAAGGTCGCCTTGCTTCAAGTCCTTAGGAAACTATGCAGTAATTTGTTTTTTTAAAATGTACTATTTCTTACATTGTTAGCCCAGAAAATCTTAAGTGTTATTACATACTGCCAGGGTGGCAGGGTTCCCCGAACTCTTTCCATGGTTGAATGCGGTGGTTTGCGCTTTTTGTTTTGAGCAAATGCCGCCGTCTATCCACGGTTTCTGGTTGGGGTAGGATTTAATAGTCACAGTGGGTACAACATCTCGAAAGCACTTCCTTATAAACTCACTCACCGAGTCAGCATATAAATCAATATTATTTTGTAGCCTAGTGGTTAGAGTGTTGGACTAGTGTTGGACTTGCAAGTTAAAACCCCCGAGCTAAAACCCCAGAGCTAACCCCGAGCTAACGGGCAGTTAACCCACTGTTCCTAGGCCGTCATTGAAATAAGAATTTGTTCTTAACTGACTTGCCTAGTTAAATAAAGGTAAAAAAAATAAAAAAAATAACTATTGGATATAAGAGCGACGTCAACTTACCAATATTACGACCAGGAATACGACTTTCCCGAAGCGGATCCTTTGTTCGGACCTCCACCCTGGACATTGGATTTAATCCCAGAGGCCGACCCAAAACAATGACGTTGCGGCAGAGGAAGCGTTCTCCTGGTCAGACTTGGAAGGCAAGCACACCACCCACCCACACCACCCAGCATATTAGTCTCCAATGTCCAATCTCTAGACAACAAGGTGGATGAAATTAGGGCATGAGTTGCCTTCCGGAGAGACATCAGAGATTGTAACATTCTCTGTTTCACGGGAACATGGCTCACACGGGATATGTTGTCTGAGTCGATACAGCCCCGGTTTCTTCATGCGTCGCCCTGACAGAAACAAACATCTCTCTGGTAAGAAGAAGGGCGGTGGTGTATGACTCATGATTAACGAATCTTGGTGTAATACTAACAACATACAGGAATTCAAGTCCTTTTGTTCACATGACCTAGAATTCCTTACAATCAAATGCCGACCACATTATCTCCCAAGAGAATTCTCTTCGATTATATCACAGCCGTGTATTCCCCCCCCCCCCCCCCCCCAAGCAGATATCTCAACGTCCCTGAAAGAACTTCACTGGACTATGTAAACTGGAAACCAGATATCCTGAGGCTGCATTTATTGTAACTGGGGATTTTAACAAAGTTAATTTGAGAACAAGGCTACCTAAATTCTACCAGCACATTGACTGTAGTACCCGCTCGAGCAAAACACTGGACCACTGCTACTCTAACTTATGCGATGCGTACAAGGCCCTTCCCTGCCCTCCTTTCGGCAACTCTGACCATGACTCCATCTTGCTCGTACCGTCCTATAGGCAGAAACTCAAACAGGATGTACCTGTGACAAGAACCATTCAACACTGGTCTGACCAATCGGAATCCATGCTTCAAGATCATTTTGATCACGTGGACTGGAAAATATTCCAGGAAGCCTCAGACAATAATATTGATTTATACGCTGACTCGGGGAGTGAGTTTATTAGGAAGTGCATTGGAGGTACCCACTGTGACTATTAAATCCTACCCCAACCAGAAACCGTGGATAGACGGCGGCATTTGCTCAAAACTAAAAGCGCGAACCACCGCATTCAACTATGGAAAGAGTTCGGGGAATGTGGCCAAATATAAACAGTGTAGTTATTCCCTCCGCAAGCCAATCAAAAAAGCAAAATGTCGCTATAGGGATATGGAGTCGCAATTCAACAGCCCAGACATGAGAGGTATGTGGCAGGGTCTACAGGAAATTATGGACTACAAAAAGAAAACCAGCCACGTCACAGACACCTACATCTTGTTTCCAGACAAGCTAAACACCTTCGTTGCCTGCTTTGAGGATAATACAGTGCCACTGACACGGCCCGCTACCAAGGCCTGCACCCCCCCCCCTCTCCTTTTACTTGGTCAACGTGAGTAAAACATGTAAACGGGTTAAGCCTCGCAAGGCTGCTGTCCCAGACGGAATCCCTAGCCACGTCCCCAGAGCATGTGCAGACCAGCTGGCTGGTGTATCCCAGTCTGCTGTCCCCACATGCTTCAAGATGGCCACCATTGTTCCTGTACCAAAGAAGGCAAAGATAACTGAACTGAATGACTATCACCTCGTAGCACTCACTTCTGTCATTATGAAGTGCTTTGAGAGACTAGTCAAGGATCATATCACCTCCACCTTACCTGCCACCCTAGACCCACTTCAGTTTGCAACCGCCCCAACTGGTCCTCAGATGATGCAATCGCCATCACACTGCACACTGCCCTATCCCATCTGTATAAGAGGAATACCTATGTAAGAATGCTGTTCATTGACTACAGCTCAGCATTCAACACCATTGTACCCTCCAAGGTGGTGAAGGTAGGAAATAACATCTCCACTTCGCTGATCCTCAACACTGGGGCCCCACAAAGGTGCGTGGTAAGCCCCCTCCTGTACTCCCTGTTCACCCATGACTGTGTGGCCATGCACGCCTCCAACTCAATCATCAAGTTTCCAGACGACACAACAGTTGTGGGCTTGATTACCAACAATGACCAGACAGCCTATTGGGAGGAGGTGAGGGCACTCGGAGTGTTGTGTCAGGAGAACAACCTCAAACTCAATGTCAACAAAACAAAGTAGATGATTGTGAACTTCAGGAAACAGCAGGGGGAGCATCCCCATATCCACATCGATGGGACAGTAGTGGAGAAGGTGGAAAGTTTTAAGTTCCCCGGTGTACACATCCCTGACAAACTGAAATGGTTCACCCACACAGACAGCATGGTGAAGAAGGCGCAACAGCTTGCCACCTAAAACCCTTACAAACCTTTACAGATGCACAATCGAGAGCATCCTGTCGGGCTGTATCACCGCAACTGCACTGCCCTCAACTGCGGTCTGCACAACGCATCACCGGGGGAAAACTACCTGCCCTCCATGACACCTACAGCACCCGATGTCACAGGAAGGCAAAACAAATCATCAAGGACAGCAACCACCCAAGACACTGCCTGTTCCCAAATCACTGGCCACTTTAATAAATAAAGGTATCATTAGTCACTTTAAGTAATGCCACTTTAATAATGTCGACATATCCTACATCACTCATCGCATATGTATATACTGTATTCCATATCATCTATTGCATCTTGCGTGTGCCGCACGGCCATCGCTCATCCATAAATGTATATGTACATATTCTTATTCCATCCCTTTACATTTGTGTGTATAAGGTAGTTGTTGTGAATTTGTTAGATTACTTAGATATGAGATATTACTGGATATTACTGGAACTAGAAGCACAAACATTTGCTAACCATGTGTATGTGACAAATAAAATGAGATTTTGATTTGTTCTAAAACTTTTGGCCAGTAGTGTAGCTCATTCTCTTATTTCTACTACTGCACATTGCATTGTAGTTTCACTGTTTGTACACACCGCATATTGATTTATACACTGGGTTCTTGACATGACTCACTGTAATATATCTACTGCTGTACATATCATTGTAGTTTCACTGTTTGTACACACCGCATATTGATTTATACACTGGGTTCTTGACATGACTCACTGTAATATATCTACTGCTGTACATATCATTGTAGTTTCACTGTTTGTACACACCGCATATTGATTTATACACTGGGTTCTTGACATGACTCACTGTAATATATCTACTGCTGTACATATCATTGTAGTTTCACTGTTTGTACACACCGCATATTGATTTATACACTGGGTTCTTGACATGACTCACTGTAATATATCTACTGCTGTACATATCATTGTAGTTTCACTGTTTGTACACACCGCATATTGATTTATACACTGGGTTCTTGACATGACTCACTGTAATATATCTACTGCTGTACATATCATTGTAGTTTCACTGTTTGTACACACCGCATATTGATTTATACACTGGGTTCTTGACATGACTCACTGTAATATATCTACTGCTGTACATATCATTGTAGTTTCACTGTTTGTACACACCGCATATTGATTTATACACTGGGTTCTTGACATGACTCACTGTAATATATCTACTGCTGTACATATCATTGTAGTTTCACTGTTTGTACACACCGCATATTGATTTATACACTGGGTTCTTGACATGACTCACTGTAATATATCTACTGCTGTACATATCATTGTAGTTTCACTGTTTGTACACACCGCATATTGATTTATACACTGGGTTCTTGACATGACTCACTGTAATATATCTACTGCTGTACATATCATTGTAGTTTCACTGTTTGTACACACCGCATATTGATTTATACACTGGGTTCTTGACATGACTCACTGTAATATATCTACTGCTGTACATATCATTGTAGTTTCACTGTTTGTACACACCGCATATTGATTTATACACTGGGTTCTTGACATGACTCACTGTAATATATCTACTGCTGTACATATCATTGTAGTTTCACTGTTTGTACACACCGCATATTGATTTATACACTGGGTTCTTGACATGACTCACTGTAATATATCTACTGCTGTACATATCATTGTAGTTTCACTGTTTGTACACACCGCATATTGATTTATACACTGGGTTCTTGACATGACTCACTGTAATATATCTACTGCTGTACATATCATTGTAGTTTCACTGTTTGTACACACCGCATATTGATTTATACACTGGGTTCTTGACATGACTCACTGTAATATATCTACTGCTGTACATATCATTGTAGTTTCACTGTTTGTACACACCGCATATTGATTTATACACTGGGTTCTTGACATGACTCACTGTAATATATCTACTGCTGTACATATCATTGTAGTTTCACTGTTTGTACACACCGCATATTGATTTATACACTGGGTTCTTGACATGACTCACTGTAATATATCTACTGCTGTACATATCATTGTAGTTTCACTGTTTGTACACACCGCATATTGATTTATACACTGGGTTCTTGACATGACTCACTGTAATATATCTACTGCTGTACATATCATTGTAGTTTCACTGTTTGTACACACCGCATATTGATTTATACACTGGGTTCTTGACATGACTCACTGTAATATATCTACTGCTGTACATATCATTGTAGTTTCACTGTTTGTACACACCGCATATTGATTTATACACTGGGTTCTTGACATGACTCACTGTAATATATCTACTGCTGTACATATCATTGTAGTTTCACTGTTTGTACACACCGCATATTGATTTATACACTGGGTTCTTGACATGACTCACTGTAATATATCTACTGCTGTACATATCATTGTAGTTTCACTGTTTGTACACACCGCATATTGATTTATACACTGGGTTCTTGACATGACTCACTGTAATATATCTACTGCTGTACATATCATTGTAGTTTCACTGTTTGTACACACCGCATATTGATTTATACACTGGGTTCTTGACATGACTCACTGTAATATATCTACTGCTGTACATATCATTGTAGTTTCACTGTTTGTACACACCGCATATTGATTTATACACTGGGTTCTTGACATGACTCACTGTAATATATCTACTGCTGTACATATCATTGTAGTTTCACTGTTTGTACACACCGCATATTGATTTATACACTGGGTTCTTGACATGACTCACTGTAATATATCTACTGCTGTACATATCATTGTAGTTTCACTGTTTGTACACACCGCATATTGATTTATACACTGGGTTCTTGACATGACTCACTGTAATATATCTACTGCTGTACATATCATTGTAGTTTCACTGTTTGTACACACCGCATATTGATTTATACACTGGGTTCTTGACATGACTCACTGTAATATATCTACTGCTGTACATATCATTGTAGTTTCACTGTTTGTACACACCGCATATTGATTTATACACTGGGTTCTTGACATGACTCACTGTAATATATCTACTGCTGTACATATCATTGTAGTTTCACTGTTTGTACACACCGCATATTGATTTATACACTGGGTTCTTGACATGACTCACTGTAATATATCTACTGCTGTACATATCATTGTAGTTTCACTGTTTGTACACACCGCATATTGATTTATACACTGGGTTCTTGACATGACTCACTGTAATATATCTACTGCTGTACATATCATTGTAGTTTCACTGTTTGTACACACCGCATATTGATTTATACACTGGGTTCTTGACATGACTCACTGTAATATATCTACTGCTGTACATATCATTGTAGTTTCACTGTTTGTACACACCGCATATTGATTTATACACTGGGTTCTTGACATGACTCACTGTAATATATCTACTGCTGTACATATCATTGTAGTTTCACTGTTTGTACACACCGCATATTGATTTATACACTGGGTTCTTGACATGACTCACTGTAATATATCTACTGCTGTACATATCATTGTAGTTTCACTGTTTGTACACACCGCATATTGATTTATACACTGGGTTCTTGACATGACTCACTGTAATATATCTACTGCTGTACATATCATTGTAGTTTCACTGTTTGTACACACCGCATATTGATTTATACACTGGGTTCTTGACATGACTCACTGTAATATATCTACTGCTGTACATATCATTGTAGTTTCACTGTTTGTACACACCGCATATTGATTTATACACTGGGTTCTTGACATGACTCACTGTAATATATCTACTGCTGTACATATCATTGTAGTTTCACTGTTTGTACACACCGCATATTGATTTATACACTGGGTTCTTGACATGACTCACTGTAATATATCTACTGCTGTACATATCATTGTAGTTTCACTGTTTGTACACACCGCATATTGATTTATACACTGGGTTCTTGACATGACTCACTGTAATATATCTACTGCTGTACATATCATTGTAGTTTCACTGTTTGTACACACCGCATATTGATTTATACACTGGGTTCTTGACATGACTCACTGTAATATATCTACTGCTGTACATATCATTGTAGTTTCACTGTTTGTACACACCGCATATTGATTTATACACTGGGTTCTTGACATGACTCACTGTAATATATCTACTGCTGTACATATCATTGTAGTTTCACTGTTTGTACACACCGCATATTGATTTATACACTGGGTTCTTGACATGACTCACTGTAATATATCTACTGCTGTACATATCATTGTAGTTTCACTGTTTGTACACACCGCATATTGATTTATACACTGGGTTCTTGACATGACTCACTGTAATATATCTACTGCTGTACATATCATTGTAGTTTCACTGTTTGTACACACCGCATATTGATTTATACACTGGGTTCTTGACATGACTCACTGTAATATATCTACTGCTGTACATATCATTGTAGTTTCACTGTTTGTACACACCGCATATTGATTTATACACTGGGTTCTTGACATGACTCACTGTAATATATCTACTGCTGTACATATCATTGTAGTTTCACTGTTTGTACACACCGCATATTGATTTATACACTGGGTTCTTGACATGACTCACTGTAATATATCTACTGCTGTACATATCATTGTAGTTTCACTGTTTGTACACACCGCATATTGATTTATACACTGGGTTCTTGACATGACTCACTGTAATATATCTACTGCTGTACATATCATTGTAGTTTCACTGTTTGTACACACCGCATATTGATTTATACACTGGGTTCTTGACATGACTCACTGTAATATATCTACTGCTGTACATATCATTGTAGTTTCACTGTTTGTACACACCGCATATTGATTTATACACTGGGTTCTTGACATGACTCACTGTAATATATCTACTGCTGTACATATCATTGTAGTTTCACTGTTTGTACACACCGCATATTGATTTATACACTGGGTTCTTGACATGACTCACTGTAATATATCTACTGCTGTACATATCATTGTAGTTTCACTGTTTGTACACACCGCATATTGATTTATACACTGGGTTCTTGACATGACTCACTGTAATATATCTACTGCTGTACATATCATTGTAGTTTCACTGTTTGTACACACCGCATATTGATTTATACACTGGGTTCTTGACATGACTCACTGTAATATATCTACTGCTGTACATATCATTGTAGTTTCACTGTTTGTACACACCGCATATTGATTTATACACTGGGTTCTTGACATGACTCACTGTAATATATCTACTGCTGTACATATCATTGTAGTTTCACTGTTTGTACACACCGCATATTGATTTATACACTGGGTTCTTGACATGACTCACTGTAATATATCTACTGCTGTACATATCATTGTAGTTTCACTGTTTGTACACACCGCATATTGATTTATACACTGGGTTCTTGACATGACTCACTGTAATATATCTACTGCTGTACATATCATTGTAGTTTCACTGTTTGTACACACCGCATATTGATTTATACACTGGGTTCTTGACATGACTCACTGTAATATATCTACTGCTGTACATATCATTGTAGTTTCACTGTTTGTACACACCGCATATTGATTTATACACTGGGTTCTTGACATGACTCACTGTAATATATCTACTGCTGTACATATCATTGTAGTTTCACTGTTTGTACACACCGCATATTGATTTATACACTGGGTTCTTGACATGACTCACTGTAATATATCTACTGCTGTACATATCATTGTAGTTTCACTGTTTGTACACACCGCATATTGATTTATACACTGGGTTCTTGACATGACTCACTGTAATATATCTACTGCTGTACATATCATTGTAGTTTCACTGTTTGTACACACCGCATATTGATTTATACACTGGGTTCTTGACATGACTCACTGTAATATATCTACTGCTGTACATATCATTGTAGTTTCACTGTTTGTACACACCGCATATTGATTTATACACTGGGTTCTTGACATGACTCACTGTAATATATCTACTGCTGTACATATCATTGTAGTTTCACTGTTTGTACACACCGCATATTGATTTATACACTGGGTTCTTGACATGACTCACTGTAATATATCTACTGCTGTACATATCATTGTAGTTTCACTGTTTGTACACACCGCATATTGATTTATACACTGGGTTCTTGACATGACTCACTGTAATATATCTACTGCTGTACATATCATTGTAGTTTCACTGTTTGTACACACCGCATATTGATTTATACACTGGGTTCTTGACATGACTCACTGTAATATATCTACTGCTGTACATATCATTGTAGTTTCACTGTTTGTACACACCGCATATTGATTTATACACTGGGTTCTTGACATAACTCACTGTAATATATCTACTGCTGTACATATCATTCTTAGTATGTCTTGTGTAAATTAATCCGGTGTACATACGTATAGCTTGGATTTGGATTACTGTTACAGTGCTATTTGGGTTGCTAAGTAGATTAGTTACGACATTTCTTGATTTCTTAATTTATATATATACTGAACATGAATATAAAATGCAACATGTAAAGTGTTGGTCCCATGTTAAATGAGCTCAAATAAAAAATCCCAGAAATGTTCCATATGCACAAAAAGCTTATTTCTCTCAAGTGTTGTGCACAAATGTGTTTATATCCCTATTAGTGAGCATTTCTTCTTTGCCAAAATAATCCATCCACCTGACAGGTGTGGCATATCAAAATAAATAAAATGTCACATGCTCCGAATACAACTTTACTGTTACTGTTTAAACAGCATGGTCATTACACAGGTGCACCTCGTGCTGGGGACAACGAAAGGCCTCTCTAGAATGTGCAGCTTTGACACACAACACAATGCCACAGATGTCTTCCATTTTGAGGAAGTGTGCAATTGGCGTGCTGACTGCAGGAATGTCCACCAGAGCTGTTTCCAGATAATTTAATGTTCTGAAGCAAAGCTGAAAATGTCCCAGTTCTTCCATGACCTGCATACTCACCAGACATTGAGCATGTTTGGAAGGCTCTGGATTGACGTGTACAACAGTGTGTTCTAGTTCCCGCCAATATCCAGCCATTTCACACAGCCATTGAAGAGTAGTGGGACAACATTCCACAGGTCACAATTCCCAGCCTGATCAATTCTATGCAAAGGAGATGTGTAACACTGCATGAGGCAAATGGTGGTCACACCAGATACTGACTGGTTTTCTGATCCACACCCCTACTTTTCTTATGGTATCCGTGACAAACAGATGCATACTGTATCCAAACAGATGCATACTAATCCAAAGATTAGGGCCTAATGACTTTATTTCAATTGACTGATGTCCTTATATGAACTCTGGGGGTGTTGTCACTGAGAGGGAATTGTGTGTGTATGCGGGGGAGGTTGTCAATGGCGGCGAATGTGTGTGTGCGGGGGGGTTGTCACTGAGAGGGAATGTGGTGTGGGTGGGTGGGTGGGGGGTTGTCACTGAGAGGGAGTGTGTGTGTGTGGGGGGGGGGGTGTTGTCACAGAGAGGGAATGTGTGTGTGGGGTGGAGGTGTTGTCACTGAGACGGAATGTGTGTGTGGGGTGGAGGTGTTGTCACTGAGACGGAATGTGTGTGTGGGGTGGGGGTGTTGTCACTGAGAGGGAATGTGTGTGGATACTGATTGAAATGCCTCTCATGTTCCTCTGACTCAGAGACACAAGAGATGCTGTCCACCTTCCTTTAGACACAATATATGCTGTCCACCTGCCTCTAGACACCAGAGATGCTGTCTGCCTGCCTCTAGACATCTGCCTGCTTGACTGGGAGGATGTAAAGCAAGCCCTGAACAAAGGTTAACACACACATGCACGCATACACAGGTACGGCTTGAACAATACACACACCAACATGCAGACCACCTAACAACTATTCCACACAATCTTAGTAAGGATACAGAGGATGAAGACTCCGCAAAAGGGACACAACTATTTCTTGAAGACCAGTCAATTACTAGGTAATTACATAGTGAATAGGTTGTGTCTTTTGGTATTCAAATGGTAGTTATCTGATGAGAGAAGGCACTCAAATAAGTCATTATGAAAGTGAATGTTAACTAAATTACTCTTTTGAAAATATGTTAAATTCTTGTTAATGTCTAAGTGCCATCTCTTTTGAATGAATCACTATCTATATACATAAGAAATGTATTATTTAACTTGTTATATCTCTGTAATTAATTGTCAAGAGAGAGTGTATAGACCAAAACATCACAAGATATAAGAGAGCAAACCCATTGCCAACATAGAAAATTACTGTTGCCTTTAGTCAGGACATGTAAACCACTCAACTAGCCACTCAAATACTCATTACTATGCAATTAATGTTGCATTGCAATATCATATGACTAGAATATGACCATTCCATATTGCTCTGCCAGAACACGAGACAGTTCATCCTGCAATGAGAACAGATTTTCGTAGTCATTGTCACTTCTTCCTGATTCGGTTCACACCGAGGCTGGAACCCAGGACCGCTGCCTTGCTAGCACATGTGATCACCCTCCAAAAGTGTCTTACCAGTCTGCTCCACGCGAAAAACTAGCTATTTGCTGCTGCAAATGGGGACCCTTCAGGCTGAGGAGTAAGTTTCACACATCAATAGCACCACAAGTTATTTAAAATGTATCGGCATGTGGCTCAATAAATAACTCCACAGGAAATAATATTGTCTTAAAAATACTTTACTCTCCATTACTTTAATCCGTGAACCCCTTACTAACCACTGGCCCCCATAATTACCATTCTCATAGATTATATTTATTATTGAGTCAAAATGTTTCATTTTCTCTTCCTCTGTGCCCCATCTCTCTTCCTCCTTACTGAGACTCTTAGGGTCCCAGAAAATGTCCTCTGTCTGTCAACGTTTCTCCTTTTTGCAGTGCCGTGATAAGAAAGCTGTGTATTCTCCATACGCTCCATCTCGCCCCTTAGACTCATTACTTAGAAAATCTGTTAATGTAATTTGAATATTTTTTTTAAACAGTTCCTCAAATCCAGGGAAGGAACTTTGTGTGGAGTGGAGAAGAAGGAGCAGAGAGAAGGAACATCTGAGACAAAGGGGAAGTGTGTGTGTGTGTGTGTGTGTGTGTGTGTGTGTGTGTGTGTGTGTGTGTGTGTGTGTGTGTGTGTGTGTGTGTGTGTGTGTGTGCGTGCGTGCGTGCGTGCGTGAGTGTGTTTCAGAGGAGTGTTATGTAACCTCATATATGATCTGGCCCAGCCATTAACCTGGGATTAGCCTGGCAGATCTAGACGTCAGAGGTCAGAGGGATGGAGAGCCACCCAGCCAGCACAAGCTGGTATTACCAACCCTGAAATTGAAACTTAATGGTTCCCTGTAATCCTTATGAAATGGAAATTCCCCCTTGGCTCAAGGATCTTTGTGTGTGAGCGTATGGAAGAGTGTGTGTGTGTGTGTGTGTGTGTGTGTGTGTGTGTGTGTGTGTGTGTGTGTGTGTGTGTGTGTGTGTGTGTGTGTGTGTGTGTGTGTGTGTGTGTGTGTGTGTGTGTGTGTATGGTGTGAGTGTGCATGTGTGATGGTTAGGTATGTGTATGATTAGATGGATGCTGTATCTTATTATGAGTATTTTCTAAGGCTTTTAGAAAGATATCTGTATAGATGAGAATAGGTGAAGGTAATAATCTATTCCAAAATTATCAGATTTGACATGACAAAGACTTGACGCATTAGATTAGAAGTGATTTTGTTGACATTTTAGGAAAGGCACATTATCTTATAATGGCTTATATGCAAATAGTAGGAATACACTACAAACAGACAGTGCCTTCAGAAAGTATTCACCATCCTTGATTTATTCCACATGTTGTTGTGTTACAGCCTGAACTCAAAATGGATGAACTACATTTTCTTCTCCCCTATCTACGCAAAATACCCCAGAAAGACAAAGTGAAAACGTGTTTTTATGCATTTTTACAAATCTATTGAAAATTAAATACAGAAATATTTAATGTACACATGGTTAGTATTCCCACCACGTTGCTATGACACTCCAAATTGTGCACAGGTTCATCCAATTTCCTTTGATCATCCTTGAGATGTCACTACAACTTGATTGGAGTCCACCTGTGGACTGTATAAGGTCCCACAGTTGACAATGCATGTCAGAGCAGAAACTATACCATGAAGTCCAAGGAACTCTCTGTAGATCTCTGATAGAGAATTGTGATGAGGTATATATCTGGGGAAGGGTATAAAACAATTTTGAGAGTGTTGAAAGTGAACCAGCAGTGGTTCCCATCATTGGGAAATTGAAAAAATATGGAACTACCAAGACTCTGCATAGAGCTGGCCGTCCGACCAAACTGAGAAACCGGGCAAGAAGGACCTTGGTCAGGGAGGTGACCAAGAACCCAATGACCTCTCTGACAGAACAACCTTGGCCGAGATGGGAGAACCTTACAGAAGGACAACGGTGTACACATCCCCGACAAAGTAGCCAGACAGAAGCCACTCCTGAGAAAAACCACATGACAGCACGCCTGGAGTTTGCAAAAGGACACATGAAAGACTCAGAGCATAAGGCAAAAGATTCTGTGGTCTGATGAAATTTAACTCTTTGGTCTGAATGCAACGCGCTATGTATGGGGAAAACCAGGCGCAGCTCATCACCGTATAACGCCAGCCCTACCGTGAAGCATGGAGGTGATATGGCAGTGTCATGTTATGGGGATGATTTTCAGCAGCAGGGACTGGTAAGGATGAAGATTTAATTCCAACAGGACAATGACCCTAAGCATACAGCAAAAGCAACACTGGAATGACTATAGAGCAACAATGTTGGAAGACTTGTAGATTGCTGTTCACCGCCACTCCCCATCTAACTTAACAGAGCTTGAGAATATCTGCAAGGAAAAATTGATGTGCAAAGCTGATCAGACATACCCAAGACTACTTAAATCTGTAATTGCCGCCAAAGGTGCTTCTACAAAGTATTGACTCAGGGGTGTGAATACTTCAAATTCTTCAAATAGCCACCGTTTGCCTTGATGACAGCTTTTGCACTCTCTTGGCATTTTTTCAACCAGTTTCACCTGCAATGCTTTTCAAACAGTGTCACGCCCTGACCATAGAGAGCCCTTGTTTCTCTATGGTGTAGTAGGTCAGGGTGAGACAAGGGGGTGTTCTAGTTTAAAATTTCTATGTTGGTGCTTTGGTTTGGTTCCCAATTAATAGTAGCTGGTAATTGTTATTTTTTAGCTACTTTTCCCACCTGTGTTTGTGGGATATTATTTTGTGTAGTCATGTTTCGTTGTTCGTTTATTGTTTTGTTTTGCTAAAGTTCCAATTGATAATAAAGATGTGGAACTCTACGTACGCTGCACCTCCAGTTCTTACGACAACCGTGACAAACAGGCTTGAAGGAGTTCCCACATGTGCTGAGCACTTGTTAGCTGCTTTTCCTTCACTCTACGGTTCGATTCATCCCAAACCATCTCAATTTGGTTTGTGGAGGATTGTGGAGACCAGGTCATCTGATGCAGCACTCCATCACTCTCCTTCTTGGTAAAATAGCAATGTGTTGGGTAATTTTCCTGTTAAAAAACAAATGATCGTCCTACTAAGCCCAAACCAGAAATGGGTGGTGTATTGCTGCAGAATGCTGTGGTAGCCATGCTGGTTAAGTGTGCCTTGAATTCTAAATCAATCACAAACTGTGCCACCTGCAAAGCTCCCCACACCATATCACCTCCTCCTCCATGCTTTATGGTTTGAAATACACATGCGGAGATCATCCGTTCACCCACACCGCATCTCACAAAGACACGGAGGTGTCTCAAATCTCAAATTTCAAATCTCAAATTTGGACTCCAGATTTAGCAAGCTAGCTATTGCAGGACATCAACACAAGCAGACCAGAAACAGACACATTTTTCTGAAAATTACATCTTGCTTAGGAAGTGATTTGATTGGTGTGAAGCCAAATCCAACTACTCTCCCTTGGGGGGACGTTTTGCTGCACCAAGACAACTCACAGTTGAGCTCAGCTCAATGCTGATTGGCTAATCCATTTAGAATTAAGGGAGGCCAAATGCTTCCTGGCATCAATCAATCAAATGCTACGGCAGCAACATGTTATATTATTTTGGTCCAGACAGCATCAGAAACATGGACTACACATACTGAGACAGCATCAGAAACATGGACTACACATACTGAGACAGCATCAGAAACATGGACTACACATACTGAGACAGCATCAGAAACATGGACTACACATACTGAGACAGCATCAGAAACATGGACTACACATACTGAGACAGCATCAGAAACATGGACTACACATACTGAGACAGCATCAGAAACATGGACTACACATACTGAGACAGCATCAGAAACATGGACTACACATACTGAGACAGCATCAGAAACATGGACTACACATACTGAGACAGCATCAGAAACATGGACTACACATACTGAGACAGCATCAGAAACATGGACTACACATACTGAGACAGCATCAGAAACATGGACTACACATACTGAGACAGCATCAGAAACATGGACTACACATACTGAGACAGCATCAGAAACATGGACTACACATACTGAGATAGAGGGGCACTCTTTTCATCAGATTTGCCACCAATAGGACACATCACTGCACTCTGTACTCCTCTGTAAACTGGTCATCTTTGTGTGCCTGTTGCAAGACCGACTGGTTGATGGTTATTTATAAAACCCTCAGAACTCACTCCCCCTATCTGAGATACCTACTACAGCCCTCATCCTCCACATACAACACCCGTTCTGCCAGTCACATTCTGTTAAAGGTCCCAAAGCACACACATCCCTGGGTCACTCCTCTTTTCAGTTCGCTGCAGCTAGCGACTGGAACAAGCTGCAAAAACCACTCAAACTGGACAGTTTTATCTCCATCTCTTCATTAAAAGACACAATCATGGACGCTCTTACTGATAGTCGTGGCTGCTTCGCGTGATGTATTGTTGTGTCTACCTTCTTGCCCTTTGTGCTGTTGTCTGTGCCCAATAATGTTTGTACCATGTTTTGTGCTGCTACCATGTTGTGCTGCTGCCATGTTGTGTTGTTACCATGTAGTTGTCATGTTGTGTTGCTGCCACGCTGTGTTGTCATGTGTTGCTGCCATGCTATGTCGTTGCCTTAGGTCTCTCTTTATGTAGTGTTGTGGTGTCTCTCTTGTCGTGATGTGTGTTTTGTCCTATATTTTTTATAGAATTTAATATTTTTAATCCCAGCCCCTGTCTCCGCATGAGGCCTTTTGCCTTTTGGTAGGCCGTCATTGTAAATAATAATTTGTTCTTAACTGACTTAGTTAAATAAAGGTTAAATTAAAATTAAAATTAAATTCCCTCGCTTTGATGCTTTCTCCGGTGATTTTCAGCTACTTGCAAATTGATGGAAAGATATGAAAACACAGAGAGATGAAAGAGACATTATTTTTAAAATGATTTATTTATTGGTCAATTATTTGGTATCCATTAATACAGGCCACTGATTCAGGCTGTAACACAACAAAATGTGAAATAAGTCAAGGGGTATGAACACTTTCTGAAGGCACTGGATGTGCAAGAAATTGAGTTGTGCAGAGAGTTTAGAATTTGTTGGATGTGCAGAGATGTGAATGTCGTGAGGAGTTTGGAGTTTGGAGTTTGAAGGTGGCAGAATTTGTTTTATGGGGGTAATTGACGCTGTGCTGCAGAAGAAGAGGGGCAAAGCAGGCATGAAATTGCACTGGGGATCAGATCCATATCGGAGCGTGTGGGAGAGGGGGGGGAGAGCCTGGCAGCCCTGGGTGGCTGGATTAGGGCTCCACTCAGCACTGAGGTACAGTTAAGAGCCTATTTTATTCTCTAGTAACCCAATCAATGGAAGGGCCCTGTATCCTATTAGAGTTAAGTTTAAGGAGAAGGCGCAGTGCTGTTGGAGACAGACAATAAAGACATTCATATGTTCATTAGAGCGGATTGGGGATCTGTGGTGACAGGGAGAGACAGAGGGAGGCTGCTGGGGAGGAAGAGAAAGATGGAGAGGAGGGAAAAGGGAGAAGATTGATGGAGAGAAGGGGGAAGAGGAAAAGAGAGATGGAGTAAAGGAGGAAGAGGAAGATAGAGAGGAGGGAAGAATAACAAAAGAGTGTGGTATACTGGGAAAAGGTGTCTAGGAAGTCACATCGCCTCATAAAAGTCCCTGATTGACCTGCTGTTTTCTGAAAAATTATAGATAAATAGATAAATGGTGTTGGTAGATGAAATACCTCATGAGGCTGTCAGGCTTCATGATCAGAATGTAAAAAGTTGACAACACAGAGATGACTATCTGCTGCAGATTTATGAACAAAGAGCTCATCATGATCTGAATGCTCAGTGTGTTTGGTTTCATTGTGACTGTGGGTGTATTATTGCAGGCCGGATGGTGTTAGCAAGCGAGTAGACCATAGAGGGTACACCTCATTAGGATTCCGTGGCTGTCCATCTCTGAATAAGAGGGGGGAATTGGGTGTCAATCCCTAATGAATTAACTCTGCTCCTCACCCTGGTCGGGGGTGTGTGATCAATAGATATTGTGGCATTTGCTTCAGATGGAAGCCATTCAGATTGATCTGCTAATATCCTGCGTGATAGCCAACGCTAGACTGGAGATGACAGTGGGCTCAAAAACCATTAACTCCTTATTTGCTGTTTACATTCTGCTGTTACCACAGTCAGTCGGATGTGAATTGACTGCATCATTTCCTGTCACAAACTTGCTAACCTCGACCTGTTGTTTCCGAAGTTTTACTTTCATTTATTTTTATTTTTTTCACAAGTGTTTGTGTCAATACCTGCTGCCAACTAGCTAGCTAGCAATGGAGCCCAATGCAGCAATTATTTGCTAGTGGAGTGCACAAATTTATGGGGAAAATGCAAATTGGAACTTTCTCATTCTCAACTCCTTTGGCTGGACGCCACTCAGGCCTGATGGATGTTTACACACATTGTCATCTGTCCCTATCGGAATGGCCTGTGGTACCTGGAACTTGACTGCCCAGGAAGTCGTCTGCATCTGCTTCTTCTCCTTCATCTTGTAATGAAGTAGACGGAGAACAGACTGTTCCAATCAGCGCTGATCCCAAGTCACAAGTTGTGGAAACCCGAAGGCAGCGGCATGCTGCTAAGCGGACAGGATCAACCTCCACCTTCATGACTGGGATTGCCTGTGTCTGCAATGACGGTTCTGACTCCAACTATGCTGACACCAGCAGCGTCTTCGTCGTCGAGTTCGGCTCCTTTCCCTCTCTCTGGATCTGACGGGGCACTGCCTGCTGTGGGAGGTCATGACCTATTGCCTGGAGCA
>NW_027259791.1:0-23354 GCF_045791955.1 Oncorhynchus clarkii lewisi
ATGCTGAGGACTTCATTATGATCACAACGCAGGGTAGCAGTCACACAGATTACCGCCATGTCACAAAAGACGGACAATTGTCACATTCACACTCCAAAACTCCCTCAACACCTTACAGGACTTTCAGAAATACTAGCTGTCATATTGGTCATTATCTTTTTCACACACACACACACACACACACACACACACACACACACACACACACACACACACACACACACACACACACACACACACACACACACACACACACACACACGCGACAGGAGCTCAGCATATTGTAAGTAAGAGCACACACACGCAGAGACACACACGCACACAATAACTACTCACACAGACAGTAAGTTTCAACCAAGCCAGCAAGCCCACAGCCTTCGCAGTAGCACTGTATGATATATCCTGTATCTATGACGACTCTGTGATACTCTGTTAGCAGAATATACCACTAAGTGCCCCACACAGCACCCATCACTCTGCTGTTACATCTTATCTCTAAGAGAACACTCTTCAAATAGAGAACAGACAAAACAAACAAATCCTTATACTCCTACGAAAAGACAACAACAAGAAGGGTTCCACTCTCATCTCATAAATGTGGCTTATCAAATCATTTATGCCATCATGGACGTTCAATGCAAGTCGGTTGAGGAACAGCGGTCATGGTCAGGCAACGAGCAAACAGCAGTCCTGTCCTTTGGGGTGTTTGTTAGTGTGCTAACGGTGTGTACTGTAACGTCAATGATCCATGTGTCCAATAGTAGTTGGGCTGTGTGGAGGCTCGGATACAGGTAGCTCCAGGTACGTCTACAGGGGGTGGATTACAACAGACAGAACTGTACGAGAATCTGGCAAAGAGGAAAAGAGAGAAAAGATCGCTTCCACTGCTTTGAATATGACAGACAGGCGAGAAAAAAAACAGAGAAAAGAGATATTGAGCTAGAGTGGGTTTAGTCCTTACATCACTGTGACAAGCAAGCTTCACCCTCCCCTGTAAAGAGAGGACATTGGTTAATACTTCAGGAAGGGTCCTGGCCCCACAGTTTGATTGGCTGACTGACTAATGGAGCGGACATCTTAGTAACTGTCCGTCTGCTAGGCTAATGGATATGGTTCAAAGCCAATCAGTCCTAATTTCTAATGAGTCAGATAATGTAATCCAGCAAAATCTACAGATCAAAATCGATGGATCAACATAATGTAATCCAGAGGTCTATGTTTTGTCATTGTCATGTTTTCATCATTTATCATTGAGCAGTCTTGGTAATGAGCCCATTCTAGATTCAGATAAAGACGGAAGGCCACTGACGGCCAGACACATCTCCATCAGAGATCAAACATTGAAAAAATATATTTTTTTAACCTCTCTGGGGTAGGCGGGACGCTTGCATAAAAATCTAACTTTCATTGAATCACACATGATACCAAATTAAAACTACACTCGTTGTGAATCCAGCCAACATGTCAGATTTCAAAAAGGCTTTTCGGCGAAAGCACAAGATGCTATTATCTGATGACAGCACAACAGTAAACAAAGAGAGAGCAGCATATTTCAACTCTGCAGGCCGGACAAAACGCAGAAATAAAATATGAATCATGCCTTACCTTTGACGAGCTTCTTTTGTTGGCACTCCAATATGTCCCATAAACATAAAAAATGGTCCTTTTGTTCGATTAATTCCGTCGATACATATCTAAAATGTCCATTTATTTGGCGCATTTGATCCAGAAAAACACAGCTTCCAACATGTGCAACGTCACTACAAAATGTCTCAAAAGTTACCTGTAAATTTTGCCAAAACATTTCAAACTACTTTTGTAGTACAACTTTAGGTATTTTTAAACATTAATAATCGATCAAATTGAAGACGGGATGATCTGTGTTCAATACAGGAAGACAACAAACTGACTCTACTTTTCGAGTCATGCGCCTCTTTTAAAAAGTCCACTTCAAGTGACAGTCATTCAACATGGCCGTACTTCTTCATTACACAAAGGAAAAACCTCAACCAATTTCTAAAGACTGGTGACATCCAGTGGAAGCGGTGGGAACTGCAAACAAGTCCCTTAGAAATCTGGTTTCCCGGGCCTCCCGGGTGGCGCAATGGTTAAGGGCGCCATCAGAGACTCTGGGTTCGCGCCCAGGCTCTGTCGTAACCGGCCGCGACCGGGAGGTCCGTGGGGCGCCGCACAATTGGCCTAGCGTCGTCCGGGTTAGGGAGGGCTTGGTCGGTAGGGATGTCCTTGTCTCATCGCGCACCAGCGACTCCTGTGGCGGGCCGGGCGCAGTGCGCCAGGTGCACGGTGTTTCCTCCGACACATTGGTGTGGCTGGCTTCCGGGTTGGATGCGCGCTGTGTTAAGAAGCAGTGCGGCTTGGTTGGGTTGTGTATCGGAGGACGCATGACTTTCAACCTTCGTCTCTCCCGAGCCCGTACGGGAGTTGTAGCGATGAGACAAGATAGTAGCTACTAAAACAATTGGATACCACGAAATTGGGGAGAAAAAGGGGTAAACATTTGTAAAAAAAATTAAAATAAAAGAAATCCGGTTTCCCAATGAAATCTCATTGAATAGACAGTGACCTAAAAAAAAAAATCTGAATAGTTTGTCCTCTGGGTTTTGCCTGCTACATAAGTTCTGTTATACTTACGGACATGATTCAAACAGTAACATATAACATATACGAATAATATGCATATCTTATATTCTGGGGATGAGTAGCAGGAAGTTGAATTTGGGCACGCTATTTATCCAAAAGTAGAAATGCTGCCCCCTATCCCTATTAGAAAAATTATAGTTATTCTAGAAAAGTAAGTTAAAAAAAACAGCAATCCAGATGTTACAGACTAGGGATGAGAGGGTTTCTGTGCTGTAGAGCAGAAGTGGGTTCTCAGACATACAGTAACAGTCAACAGTTTGGACACACCTACTCATTCAAGGGTTTTTCTTTATTTTTACTATTTTATACATTGTAGAATAATAGTGAAAACATCACAACTATGGAACAACACATATGGAATCATGTAGTATTTTGAAAGTTTGAAAGTTTCTTCAAGTGCCGTCGCAAAAACCATCAAGCACTATGATGAAACTGGCTCTCATGAGGACCGCCACAGGAAAGGAAGACCCAGAGTTACCTCTGCTGCAGAGGATAAGTTCATTACAGTTAACTACACCTCAGATTCCAGCCCAAATAAATGCTTCACAGAGTTCAAGTAACAGACACATCTCAACATCAACTGTTAAGAAGAGACTGCGTTAATCAAGCCTTCATGGTCGATTTGCTGCAAAGAAACCACTACTAAAGGACACCAATAAAAAGAAGAGTCTTGCTTGGACCAAGAAACACGAGCAATGGACATTAGACCGGTGGAAATCTGTCCTTTGGCCTGATGAGTCCCAATGTGAGATTTTTGGTTCCAACCGCCGTGTGTTTGAGAGACGCAGAGTAGGTGAACAGATGATCTCTGTATGTGTGGTTCCCACCATGAAGCATGGGGGAGGAGGTGTGATGGTGTGGGGGAGCTTTGCTCGTGACACTGTCAGTGATTTAGTTAGAATTCAAGGCACACTTAACCAGCATGGCTACCACAGCATTCTGCAGTGATATGGCATCCCATCTGGTTTGCCCTTAGTGGGACTATCATTTGTTTTTCAACAGGACAATGACCCAAAACACACCTCCAGGCTGTGTAAGGGCTATTTGACCAAGGAGGAGAGTGATGGATTGCATCAGATGACCTGGCCTCCACAATCACCTGACCTCAACCCAATTGAGATGGTTTAGGATGAGTAGGACCTCAGAGTGAAGGGAAAGCAGCCAACAAGTGCTCAGCATATGTGGGAACTCCTTCAAGACTGTTGGAAAAGCATTACAGGTGAAGATGGTTGAGAGAATGCCAAGAGTGTGCAAAGCTGTCATCAAGGCAAAGGGTGGCTACTTTGAATAATCTCAAATATAAAATATATTTAGATTTGTTTTTACACTTTTTTGGTAACTACATAGTTTTGATGTCTTCACTATTCTATTCTACAATGTAGAAAATAGTCAAAATAAAGAAAAACCTTTGATTGAGTAGATGTGTCCAAATGGTTGACTGTTACTGTATGTCTACTGTATGTGTATGTGTGTGTCACCAGTACCTACCCCCACTTCTGGTATAGACCAGCGATGGTGAAAGTATATACCTTAGCTTATCGCTATGCTATTATGACTATCATTCTACAACAACAGGACATGGAACCAAACCAGGACAGATCAACACAGCAGGCCTGCAGAGACATACTGGGAGAATTACTACAGGGGAGTTGGGATAGGGGCAGGCACCAGGTATTAAGCCACAACGTCAGAGTCACACAGAAAGGGAACCCTGGGACAATATGCAAGAGAAGAACAAGGCAACACTGGGGGTGGGGCAGGGCAAAGGGCAGTAGGAGGCAGGGGGCGTCCGATTGGTGGGTTCGTATGGGGGAGAGTGGGGCCTTCTCTGAGTCAGTCAGGAATGCACCATGCAGCTGTCACCTCAGAGAGAGAGACAGAGGTAGAGGAGGACAGGAGAAGAGAGGAGAACAGAGAGAGGAGCAGGTGGAAGACAGAGAGACAGATAGGAGGAGTGAGGATGTGGGGGACAAAGGGGAGACAGTTTGCAGCCACATATAGCAGAGGACTGACCATCCTTCACTAACGAACTGTGGGACAGACAGACACAATGACACGCAGGATGTACCGTACTTACAATCATCTGTGGAGGAAGAGCAGTGGCAGTAGGATGTAATAACCAGATAGGAGGGTCAGTGATGCTGCACGGAGCCCCAGATCAATCCTCCAAGCAGCAGTAATACACATATCAAATGGATAGGAGAGAGGGACAGAGTAACCTACACTACTGAGACTGGAACTGTAACACCCCCTCTGTCTCTGCCCCTGTGGGACAAACCCACACTAGGCGGGTCTAACTGATAGAGATACAGGGCAACCATGCTACTATAGAATGATGTGAGGCTCTTTTGTTACCAAACAAAAATGACAACAGACATATCAAAAGCTAAATAAATATACCGGCTGCTGTCCAACATGAAAGGCTCAACAGTTGTATCAATGTCACTGTTGAGTTGGAAGTAGTTGAGTTTAGATGTTAGTTTGTGTCTAGGAGCACCATCCTGGAGAATAGGGTTAGAATGACATTGTGCACTCCTTCCCATTTCCACTTTTGGGTTTCACCAAAATCTATGGAGTGAATGAAAGATTGGGGGTCTTTTTGTATGTGGCCTGGGGAGAGGGGTATATCATTAATGAATAATCACTAATCAGATCTATTATTATACAGTCACTTGTAAGCATCTTATAATGTAGACAAAATGTCTGCCATCTATCTCAGCCCTACTTCTTCCCTGTCTAATGACTGTCCTGGCTGCTCACTGTGTGCATATGTGGGAAAGTTTGTTGTCTAAATACTATACTCAGAACAGATAAAATATTCATTATAAACTGGGTGGTTCGAGCACTGAACGCTGATTTTCTGACCACTGTGGTATATCAGACCGTATACCACGGTTATGACAAAACATTTATTTTTACTGCTCTAATTACAGTATGTTGGCAACCAATTTATAATAGCAATAAGGCACCTCAGGGGTTGTGACATTATGGCCAATATACCATGGCTAAGGGCTGTGTCCAGGCACTCCACGTTGCATCGTGCTTAAAAGCAGCCCTTAGTCGTGGTATATTGGCCATATAGCACACCTCCTCGGCCCTTATTGCTTAAATATATCTCCCTCACATACCACATATCAGAGCATGAATCCCTTGAATAAACATAACTCTGATCTGTGTTGGTTCTCATCCCATACTGAGAAGTGGTGTGTGCCTGTGTAGCAGTTGGTAGTGTGGGCTGTGTGTGTGTATCAAAGAATGTGTGACTACAGGCATGTGAGTGTGTGTGACTGCGTGCATGTGAGTGTGTGTGACTGTGTGCATGTGAGTGTGACTGTGTTCATTTTGAGTGTATGTGACTGTAGGCATGTGAGTGTATGTGACTGCAGGCATGTGAGTGTGACTGTGTTCATTTTGAGTGTATGTGACTGTAGGCATGTGAGTGTATGTGACTGCAGGCATGTGAGTGTGACTGTGTTAATTTTGAGTGTATGTGACTGCAGGCATGTGAGTGTGACTGTGTTCATTTTGAGTGTGTGTGACTGCAGGCTTGTGAGTGTGACTGTGTTAATTTTGAGTGTATGTGACTGCAGGCATGTGAGTGTGTGTGACTGCGTGCATGTGAGTGACTGCGTGCATGTGAGTGTGAGTGACTGCGTGCATGTGTGCATGAATATTTGCATGCTCAGAAGGGTGTGTGTTCGTACCGTCTGGTCGGTGAGAGGGGGCAGGACGATGGTCCTCTCCATAGTGTTCATCACCAGTTTCCACAGCTCCTTCAGAACACGTTTCAGCACCGTCTTTTCACAGATCTTAGCAAACAGCGTCAGGCTGGCAGAAGACAGAGCGAAGGTAGAGGAAGGAAGGAAGGAAGGAAGGAAGGAAGGAAGGAAGGAAGGAAGGAAGGAAGGAAGGAAATAATGAGCGACAGAAGGGAGTCCAACAGCGCACCAGCCAAGAATTGACAAGAAATGGTGTTCAAACCGAAAGAGAAGAGAGAGAGAGATGACAGAGACACAGAGAGAGATGACAGAGACACAGAGATAGATGACAGAGACACAGAGAGAGATGACAGAGACAGAGAGAGATGACAGAGGAGACACAGAGAGAGATGACAGAGGAGACACAGAGAGAGATGACAGAGGAGACACAGAGAGAGATGACAGAGACACAGAGAGAGATGACAGAGGAGACACAGAGAGAGATGACAGAGGAGACACAGAGAGAGATGACAGAGGAGACACAGAGAGAGATGACAGAGGAGACACAGAGAGAGATGACAGAGGAGACACAGAGAGAGATGACAGAGGAGACACAGAGAGAGATGACAGAGGAGACACAGAGAGAGATGACAGAGGAGACACAGAGAGAGATTAAGAGACAGAGAGAGATGACAGAGGAGACACAGAGAGAGATGACAGAGACACAGAGAGAGATGACAGAGGAGACACAGAGAGAGATGACAGAGACACAGAGAGAGATGACAGAGGAGACACAGAGAGAGATGACAGAGGAGACACAGAGAGAGATGACAGAGGAGACACAGAGAGAGATGACAGAGGAGACACAGAGAGAGATTAAGAGATGAAGAAAAAGAGAAGGAAAGAAAGAACAAGATGGAAAGATGTGTTAAAAGAGAGAGCGACAGGGATAGGGAGAGGGAAAAAGACGGCAAGATTGAAAGAAAAGAAAAGAAAGAAATAGAGACTACAGCCAAAAAGGGATTATCAACATTACAGGACAACTCTCTCTCACTTGCTGTCCAGGAAATCCATGATAGGCTCCAGAACTTTGTCAGCATCCTGGGCCACACTGCTGCAGTTGTTAGCTCCCACGTTGGTCCCCTTCACCTGGCCAAGGATGTCTCCCATTTGCTTCACATTGTCTTCAATCTGTGGCTGAAAACTACACACACACACATAAACACACGAGACATAGAAAGTGACGTAACTAATATCTCAGCTGAAGTGACATAAAAAGGTTAAATGCCATCATTTTGACATATTCGGATGAGACTACGTAGCAAGGAGAGAAAGGCACTGTGATATTAATGAAATATATAGTAGATGGAATGGCTGTTTGCTGCCTCTCTGTTGTCTGACAGTCCCCACCAGTGTGCCTAGCTCACCTGACAGAAAATATCCTGCTGAGATCATCCATCACAGTGTTTAGCTTCAACTGCAGGTCTTTCAGGAAGTCACTGGCCTCCTTGCACAGCTGAAACACACACACCAATAGATACATGTACACACACCCGTCCACGCACACACAAACCCGTCCACGCACACACAAACGCACACCCGTCCACGCACACCCGGACGGACGGACTGACTGATACTGGGGGCAAACAGGGATATGAGAGCCACTCACATCCTTTCCTCCCATGGCCTCAAACATCTTCTCCAGTTGAACTCTGAGCTGCTGAATGTTGTTGATCAGGATGCATGGCTGCAAATAACACAAAGTCATTGTCCACTACACTCCACCACACATTTTAATTGAAATGCACAAACACTACACTATACTGATGAGCATCCCCACCCAACATGTGTCACGTCCAGTGATTGGGCACTCACCACTTTCTCCATGTTGACGTAGTTAGCAAAGCACTTGGAGATAATGTCCGAGTAGGATATGAGAACATTGCCAATTGTCTGAGGAGAGAGCAGGAGGAGATAGGAGTATGTCAACCACTGTCTCTGTGACTAGGCTCAGCTTACCATCATGAAGCCATGAATGAAGTGGCTATAGTGTGTAGAATACTGTAGTGTACCTTGGCGAAGCGTCTCATGCAGTTGCCTATGATCTGGGGGTCGGGACACTCCAGCTTGCGGATGATCTCAAAGCTCTGGTTGAGCTGAGAGAAGACATCCACCACGGAGCAGGAGAACAGAGCATGCTCCGAAGTCACCTGGAACTGTAGCGGGAAAGGAGAGAGAGAGAGCATTAAGAGAGAGATGGGAGGAGAGGAGAGAGAGACTGGAGAGAGAGGGAAAAGAGAGGAAAGAGTTTTCCTTAGCACAGCTGAGGGAGAGGAAGGAAGAGAGGGGAAGGAATAGAGGAAGAGGAGAGAGTGGTCCTTAGCAGAGAAGGGGAGAGGAGTAGAGATACCATTATGATTGGAGGACAGAGGCCATGGATTGTTAACATCAGGGGAGAGAGACGGGGGAGGAAGAGAGAGAGATGGTGTCTGGCCTGCTGGACCACTGAGCTTTGAGAGAGTAAATAGATATGCTAGTTGTCCTGAGGACCACTAGGGTCGTTTGCAGCCAGACAGCAGTCCAGACAGACGACCGGGTCAGGTGGGTCTGTCTGTCTGTCTGTCTGCCTCTAATTGGCAGACAGAGGTGAGTCTGTGGTGGCTCCCCCAGGTGCTACTGGGTAATGAGGGAAGGGCAGCTCCCATTGGTTGGGAACAGAGCTCATTAATCCACAGGCTGGTACAGTCAGACTTTATCTCCCTACCTGAGAAGAGTCTGCACAAATCTCTTTATAGCCTCTCTCTACTTTCTGAGAACATCTCTTTATATTCTAAACTCCCTACTTTCTACTTTGAGCTTGAGTCTCCCCTGCAACATCTGTGCTTCGGCATCCATTGTCTCAGGGAAGTCCTTGATGAGTGCTGGAGACGTGTAGGAGGATAAGTCTGCCTGATAACTAGGAGGTTTAGTGAGGAGCTACAAAGGAAGGGATTACTTTCATTCTGCCACAACCAACACAACTTTCATTTTGAGGACATGAGGAGAAGAGTTTACCCCGTCCTTTTTGTCCCTCTCCAGTGCACCATGCAGGAAGTCTCGAGACACTTCCTCGTTCTCGTCCAACCACTGGATGACAAATGGCTCGAACCACCTAGGAGACATCACACGGGGGTGGTTTAATTTGAATCAACCCCACTGGAACTTTTGATTTCAAACTACTTCTGGGGTCTGAGAGAAAACCTGTCGCTGCAGTCCATCTGGAACTGCTTATGGGCTGTGCTGTATAGTACCAGGGAGGTAGTGTGTGACTGCGTACATGTGTGTATGTGGGAATGTGCCTGCATGTATGCGCGTGTTTTAAGGTGAGTGTGTCATCATGGCACAGGTGGCACTTACGCCGGGTACTCAGGCACACAGCTCTTAAAGAAGGTCAGGTCTCTGCAGTACTCGTTGTATAGCCACTTGACCTTGAAGTGCAGGTTCATGTAATCTGCGCTCTTACACAGACGGTTATTTTTATGCTCTGAGAGTTGAGTGAGAGATCGAGAGAGAGAGGAAAAGAGAGAAAAGAGAAAAGAGAGAGAGAGTGTGCCATATCTGCTTGCAAAAGCATTATAACAGCCCCATAAAAACAGAAAACTGCCAGGACAGATTTAGAACAACAGTGTGGTGAGGTGCAACATTATTCAGTGCTCACCCTCCATGGCGTACTTCATATCCTGAGCAAACAGGTTCCACATCACCTCAGCACTGATTTTACCCACGTTGAGCTCCTGAGGAAACCTGTGCGTGGCAGATGGTAAGAAACAGATACGGAGTTACATATGGTATGTAAAGGTGGAGAGAGACAGAGAAAGAGACAGAGATACGGAGTTACATATGGTATGTAAAGGTGGAGAGAGACAGAGAAAGAGACAGAGATACGGAGTTACATATGGTATGTAAAGGTGGAGAGAGACAGAGAAAGAGACAGAGATACGGAGTTACATATGGTATGTAAAGGTGGAGAGAGACAGAGAAAGAGACAGAGATACGGAGTTACATATGGTATGTAAAGGTGGAGAGAGACAGAGAAAGAGACAGAGATACGGAGTTACATATGGTATGTAAAGGTGGAGAGAGACAGAGAAAGAGACAGAGATACGGAGTTACATATGGTATGTAAAGGTGGAGAGAGACAGAGAAAGAGACAGAGATACGGAGTTACATATGGTATGTAAAGGTGGAGAGAGACAGAGAAAGAGACAGAGATACAGAGTTACATATGGTATGTAAAGGTGGAGAGAGACAGAGAAAGAGACAGAGAAAGAGACAGAGAAAGAGACAGAGAAAGAGACAGAGAAAGAGACAGAGATACGGAGTTACATATGGTATGTAAAGGTGGAGAGAGACAGAGAAAGAGACAGAGATACGGAGTTACATATGGTATGTAAAGGTGGAGAGAGACAGAGATACGGAGTTACATATGGTATGTAAAGGTGGAGAGAGACAGAGAAAGAGACAGAGATACGGAGTTACATATGGTATGTAAAGGTGGAGAGAGACAGAGAAAGAGACAGAGATACGGAGTTACATATGGTATGTAAAGGTGGAGAGAGACAGAGAAAGAGACAGAGATACGGAGTTACATATGGTATGTAGGAGAGAGACAGAGAAAGAGACAGAGATACGGAGTTACATATGGTATGTAAAGGTGGAGAGAGACAGAGAAAGAGACAGAGATACGGAGTTACATATGGTATGTAAAGGTGGAGAGAGACAGAGAAAGAGACAGAGATACGGAGTTACATATGGTATGTAAAGGTGGAGAGAGACAGAGAAAGAGACAGAGATACGGAGTTACATATGGTATGTAAAGGTGGAGAGAGACAGAGAAAGAGACAGAGATACGGAGTTACATATGGTATGTAAAGGTGGAGAGAGACAGAGAAAGAGACAGAGATACGGAGTTACATATGGTATGTAAAGGTGGAGAGAGACAGAGAAAGAGACAGAGATACGGAGTTACATATGGTATGTAAAGGTGGAGAGAGACAGAGAAAGAGACAGAGATACGGAGTTACATATGGTATGTAAAGGTGGAGAGAGACAGAGAAAGAGACAGAGATACGGAGTTACATATGGTATGTAAAGGTGGAGAGAGACAGAGAAAGAGACAGAGATACGGAGTTACATATGGTATGTAAAGGTGGAGAGAGACAGAGAAAGAGACAGAGATACGGAGTTACATATGGTATGTAAAGGTGGAGAGAGACAGAGAAAGAGACAGAGATACGGAGTTACATATGGTATGTAAAGGTGGAGAGAGACAGAGAAAGAGACAGAGATACGGAGTTACATATGGTATGTAAAGGTGGAGAGAGACAGAGAAAGAGACAGAGATACGGAGTTACATATGGTATGTAAAGGTGGAGAGAGACAGAGAAAGAGACAGAGATACGGAGTTACATATGGTATGTAAAGGTGGAGAGAGACAGAGAAAGAGACAGAGATACGGAGTTACATATGGTATGTAAAGGTGGAGAGAGACAGAGAAAGAGACAGAGATACGGAGTTACATATGGTATGTAAAGGTGGAGAGAGACAGAGAAAGAGACAGAGATACGGAGTTACATATGGTATGTAAAGGTGGAGAGAGACAGAGAAAGAGACAGAGATACGGAGTTACATATGGTATGTAAAGGTGGAGAGAGACAGAGAAAGAGACAGAGATACGGAGTTACATATGGTATGTAAAGGTGGAGAGAGACAGAGAAAGAGACAGAGATACGGAGTTACATATGGTATGTAAAGGTGGAGAGAGACAGAGAAAGAGACAGAGATACGGAGTTACATATGGTATGTAAAGGTGGAGAGAGACAGAGAAAGAGACAGAGATACGGAGTTACATATGGTATGTAAAGGTGGAGAGAGACAGAGAAAGAGACAGAGATACGGAGTTACATATGGTATGTAAAGGTGGAGAGAGACAGAGAAAGAGACAGAGATACGGAGTTACATATGGTATGTAAAGGTGGAGAGAGACAGAGAAAGAGACAGAGATACGGAGTTACATATGGTATGTAAAGGTGGAGAGAGACAGAGAAAGAGACAGAGATACGGAGTTACATATGGTATGTAAAGGTGGAGAGAGACAGAGAAAGAGACAGAGATACGGAGTTACATATGGTATGTAAAGGTGGAGAGAGACAGAGAAAGAGACAGAGATACGGAGTTACATATGGTATGTAAAGGTGGAGAGAGACAGAGAAAGAGACAGAGATACGGAGTTACATATGGTATGTAAAGGTGGAGAGAGACAGAGAAAGAGACAGAGATACGGAGTTACATATGGTATGTAAAGGTGGAGAGAGACAGAGAAAGAGACAGAGATACGGAGTTACATATGGTATGTAAAGGTGGAGAGAGACAGAGAAAGAGACAGAGATACGGAGTTACATATGGTATGTAAAGGTGGAGAGAGACAGAGAAAGAGACAGAGATACGGAGTTACATATGGTATGTAAAGGTGGAGAGAGACAGAGAAAGAGACAGAGATACGGAGTTACATATGGTATGTAAAGGTGGAGAGAGACAGAGAAAGAGACAGAGATACGGAGTTACATATGGTATGTAAAGGTGGAGAGAGACAGAGAAAGAGACAGAGATACGGAGTTACATATGGTATGTAAAGGTGGAGAGAGACAGAGAAAGAGACAGAGATACGGAGTTACATATGGTATGTAAAGGTGGAGAGAGACAGAGAAAGAGACAGAGATACGGAGTTACATATGGTATGTAAAGGTGGAGAGAGACAGAGAAAGAGACAGAGATACGGAGTTACATATGGTATGTAAAGGTGGAGAGAGACAGAGAAAGAGACAGAGATACGGAGTTACATATGGTATGTAAAGGTGGAGAGAGACAGAGAAAGAGACAGAGATACGGAGTTACATATGGTATGTAAAGGTGGAGAGAGACAGAGAAAGAGACAGAGATACGGAGTTACATATGGTATGTAAAGGTGGAGAGAGACAGAGAAAGAGACAGAGATACGGAGTTACATATGGTATGTAAAGGTGGAGAGAGACAGAGAAAGAGACAGAGATACGGAGTTACATATGGTATGTAAAGGTGGAGAGAGACAGAGAAAGAGACAGAGATACGGAGACATAGTATGTAAAGGTACGGAGTTACATATGGTATGTAAAGGTGGAGAGAGACAGAGAAAGAGACAGAGATACGGAGTTACATATGGTATGTAAAGGTGGAGAGAGACAGAGAAAGAGACAGAGATACGGAGTTACATATGGTATGTAAAGGTGGAGAGAGACAGAGAAAGAGACAGAGATACGGAGTTACATATGGTATGTAAAGGTGGAGAGAGACAGAGAAAGAGACAGAGATACGGAGTTACATATGGTATGTAAAGGTGGAGAGAGACAGAGAAAGAGACAGAGATACGGAGTTACATATGGTATGTAAAGGTGGAGAGAGACAGAGAAAGAGACAGAGATACGGAGTTACATATGGTATGTAAAGGTGGAGAGAGACAGAGAAAGAGACAGAGATACGGAGTTACATATGGTATGTAAAGGTGGAGAGAGACAGAGAAAGAGACAGAGATACGGAGTTACATATGGTATGTAAAGGTGGAGAGAGACAGAGAAAGAGACAGAGATACGGAGTTACATATGGTATGTAAAGGTGGAGAGAGACAGAGAAAGAGACAGAGATACGGAGTTACATATGGTATGTAAAGGTGGAGAGAGACAGAGAAAGAGACAGAGATACGGAGTTACATATGGTATGTAAAGGTGGAGAGAGACAGAGAAAGAGACAGAGATACGGAGTTACATATGGTATGTAAAGGTGGAGAGAGACAGAGAAAGAGACAGAGATACGGAGTTACATATGGTATGTAAAGGTGGAGAGAGACAGAGAAAGAGACAGAGATACGGAGTTACATATGGTATGTAAAGGTGGAGAGAGACAGAGAAAGAGACAGAGATACGGAGTTACATATGGTATGTAAAGGTGGAGAGAGACAGAGAAAGAGACAGAGATACGGAGTTACATATGGTATGTAAAGGTGGAGAGAGACAGAGAAAGAGACAGAGATACGGAGTTACATATGGTATGTAAAGGTGGAGAGAGACAGAGAAAGAGACAGAGATACGGAGTTACATATGGTATGTAAAGGTGGAGAGAGACAGAGAAAGAGACAGAGATACGGAGTTACATATGGTATGTAAAGGTGGAGAGAGACAGAGAAAGAGACAGAGATACGGAGTTACATATGGTATGTAAAGGTGGAGAGAGACAGAGAAAGAGACAGAGATACGGAGTTACATATGGTATGTAAAGGTGGAGAGAGACAGAGAAAGAGACAGAGATACGGAGTTACATATGGTATGTAAAGGTGGAGAGAGACAGAGAAAGAGACAGAGATACGGAGTTACATATGGTATGTAAAGGTGGAGAGAGACAGAGAAAGAGACAGAGATACGGAGTTACATATGGTATGTAAAGGTGGAGAGAGACAGAGAAAGAGACAGAGATACGGAGTTACATATGGTATGTAAAGGTGGAGAGAGACAGAGAAAGAGACAGAGATACGGAGTTACATATGGTATGTAAAGGTGGAGAGAGACAGAGAAAGAGACAGAGATACGGAGTTACATATGGTATGTAAAGGTGGAGAGAGACAGAGAAAGAGACAGAGATACGGAGTTACATATGGTATGTAAAGGTGGAGAGAGACAGAGAAAGAGACAGAGATACGGAGTTACATATGGTATGTAAAGGTGGAGAGAGACAGAGAAAGAGACAGAGATACGGAGTTACATATGGTATGTAAAGGTGGAGAGAGACAGAGAAAGAGACAGAGATACGGAGTTACATATGGTATGTAAAGGTGGAGAGAGACAGAGAAAGAGACAGAGATACGGAGTTACATATGGTATGTAAAGGTGGAGAGAGACAGAGAAAGAGACAGAGATACGGAGTTACATATGGTATGTAAAGGTGGAGAGAGACAGAGAAAGAGACAGAGATACGGAGTTACATATGGTATGTAAAGGTGGAGAGAGACAGAGAAAGAGACAGAGATACGGAGTTACATATGGTATGTAAAGGTGGAGAGAGACAGAGAAAGAGACAGAGATACGGAGTTACATATGGTATGTAAAGGTGGAGAGAGACAGAGAAAGAGACAGAGATACGGAGTTACATATGGTATGTAAAGGTGGAGAGAGACAGAGAAAGAGACAGAGATACGGAGTTACATATGGTATGTAAAGGTGGAGAGAGACAGAGAAAGAGACAGAGATACGGAGTTACATATGGTATGTAAAGGTGGAGAGAGACAGAGAAAGAGACAGAGATACGGAGTTACATATGGTATGTAAAGGTGGAGAGAGACAGAGAAAGAGACAGAGATACGGAGTTACATATGGTATGTAAAGGTGGAGAGAGACAGAGAAAGAGACAGAGATACGGAGTTACATATGGTATGTAAAGGTGGAGAGAGACAGAGAAAGAGACAGAGATACGGAGTTACATATGGTATGTAAAGGTGGAGAGAGACAGAGAAAGAGACAGAGATACGGAGTTACATATGGTATGTAAAGGTGGAGAGAGACAGAGAAAGAGACAGAGATACGGAGTTACATATGGTATGTAAAGGTGGAGAGAGACAGAGAAAGAGACAGAGATACGGAGTTACATATGGTATGTAAAGGTGGAGAGAGACAGAGAAAGAGACAGAGATACGGAGTTACATATGGTATGTAAAGGTGGAGAGAGACAGAGAAAGAGACAGAGATACGGAGTTACATATGGTATGTAAAGGTGGAGAGAGACAGAGAAAGAGACAGAGATACGGAGTTACATATGGTATGTAAAGGTGGAGAGAGACAGAGAAAGAGACAGAGATACGGAGTTACATATGGTATGTAAAGGTGGAGAGAGACAGAGAAAGAGACAGAGATACGGAGTTACATATGGTATGTAAAGGTGGAGAGAGACAGAGACAGAGAGACAGAGATACGGAGTTACATATGGTATGTAAAGGTGGAGAGAGACAGAGAAAGAGACAGAGATACGGAGTTACATATGGTATGTAAAGGTGGAGAGAGACAGAGAAAGAGACAGAGATACGGAGTTACATATGGTATGTAAAGGTATGTAAAGGTGGAGAGAGACAGAGAAAGAGACAGAGATACGGAGTTACATATGGTATGTAAAGGTGGAGAGAGACAGAGAAAGAGACAGAGATACGGAGTTACATATGGTATGTAAAGGTGGAGAGAGACAGAGAAAGAGACAGAGATACGGAGTTACATATGGTATGTAAAGGTGGAGAGAGACAGAGAAAGAGACAGAGATACGGAGTTACATATGGTATGTAAAGGTGGAGAGAGACAGAGAAAGAATCAAATCAAATTCAAATCAAATTTTATTTGTCACATACACATGGTTAGCAGATGTTAATGCGAGTGTAGCGAAATGCTTGTGCTTCTAGTTCCGACAATGCAGTAATAACAAGTAATCTAACTAACAATTCCAAAACTACTGTCTTGTACACAGTGTAAGGGGATAAAGAATATGTACATAAGGATATATGAATGAGTGATGGTACAGAGCAGCATAGGCAAGATACAGTAGATGGTATCGGGTACAGTATGTACAAATGAGATGAGTATGTAAACAAAGTGGCATAGTATAGTATAAAGTGGCTAGTGATACATGTATTACATAAGGATACCGTCGATGATATAGAGTACAGTATATACGTATGCGTATGAGATGAATAATGTAGGGTAAGTAACATTTATATAAGGTAGCATTGTTTAAAGTGGCTAGTGATATATTTACATCATTTCCCATCAATTCCCATTATTAAAGTGGCTGGAGTTGAGTCAGTGTCAGTGTGTTGGCAGCAGCCACTCAGTGTTAGTGGTGGCTGTTTAACAGTCTGATGGCCTTGAGATAGAAGCTGTTTTTCAGTCTCTCGGTCCCAGCTTTGATGCACCTGTACTGACCTCGCCTTCTGGATGATAGCGGGGTGAACAGGCAGTGGCTCGGGTGGTTGATGTCCTTGATGATCTTTATGGCCTTCCTATGACATCGGGTGGTGTAGGTGTCCTGGAGGGCAGGTAGTTTGCCCCCGGTGATGCGTTGTGCAGACCTCACTACCCTCTGGAGAGCCTTACGGTTGAGGGCGGTGCAGTTGCCATACCAGGCGGTGATACAGCCCGCCAGGATGCTCTCGATTGTGCATCTGTAGAAGTTTGTGAGTGCTTTTGGTGACAAGCCGAATTTCTTCAGCCTCCTGAGGTTGAAGAGGCGCTGCTGCGCCTTCTTCACGATGCTGTCTGTGTGAGTGGACCAATTCAGTTTGTCTGTGATGTGTATGCCGAGGAACTTAAAACTTGCTACCCTCTCCACTACTGTTCCATCGATGTGGATAGGGGGGTGTTCCCTCTGCTGTTTCCTGAAGTCCACAATCATCTCCTTAGTTTTGTTGACGTTGAGTGTGAGGTTGTTTTCCTGACACCACACTCCGAGGGCCCTCACCTCCTCCCTGTAGGCCGTCTCATCGTTGTTGGTAATCAAGCCTACCACTGTTGTGTCGTCCGCAAACTTGATGATTGAGTTGGAGGCGTGCGTGGCCACGCAGTCGTGGGTGAACAGGGAGTACAGGAGAGGGCTCAGAACGCAACCTTGTGGGGCCCCAGTGTTGAGGATCAGCGGGGAGGAGATGTTGTTGCCTACCCTCACCACCTGGGGGCGGCCCGTCAGGAAGTCCAGTACCCAGTTGCACAGGGCGGGGTCGAGACCCAGGGTCTCGAGCTTGATGACGAGCTTGGAGGGTACTATGGTGTTGAATGCCGAGCTGTAGTCGATGAACAGCATTCTCACATAGGTATTCCTCTTGTCCAGATGGGTTAGGGCAGTGTGCAGTGTGGTTGAGATTGCATCGTCTGTGGACCTATTTGGGCGGTAAGCAAATTGGAGTGGGTCTAGGGTGTCAGGTAGGGTGGAGGTGATATGGTCCTTGACTAGTCTCTCAAAGCACTTCATGATGACGGATGTGAGTGCTACGGGGCGGTAGTCATTTAGCTCAGTTACCTTAGCTTTCTTGGGAACAGGAACAATGGTGGCCCTCTTGAAGCATGTGGGAACAGCAGACTGGTATAGGGATTGATTGAATATGTCCGTAAACACACCGGCCAGCTGGTCTGCGCATGCTCTGAGGGCGCGGCTGGGGATGCCATCTGGGCCTGCAGCCTTGCGAGGGTTAACACGTTTAAATGTCTTACTCACCTCGGCTGCAGTGAAGGAGAGACCGCATGTTTTCGTTGCAGGCCGTGTCAGTGGCACTGTATTGTCCTCAAAGCGGGCAAAAAAGTTATTTAGTCTGCCTGGGAGCAAGACATCCTGGTCCGTGACTGGGCTGGGTTTCTTCCTGTAGTCCGTGATTGACTGTAGACCCTGCCACATGCCTCTTGTGTCTGAGCCGTTGAATTGAGATTCTACTTTGTCTCTGTACTGGCGCTTAGCTTGTTTGATAGCCTTGCGGAGGGAATAGCTGCACTGTTTGTATTCGGTCATGTTACCAGACACCTTGCCCTGATTAAAAGCAGTGGTTCGCGCTTTCAGTTTCACACGAATGCTGCCATCAATCCACGGTTTCTGGTTAGGGAATGTTTTAATCGTTGCTATGGGAACGACATCTTCAACGCACGTTCTAATGAACTCGCACACCGAATCAGCGTATTCGTCAATGTTGTTATCTGACGCAATACGAAACATCTCCCAGTCCACGTGATGGAAGCAGTCTTGGAGTGTGGAGTCAGCTTGGTCGGACCAGCGTTGGACAGACCTCAGCGTGGGAGCCTCTTGTTTTAGTTTCTGTCTGTAGGCAGGGATCAACAAAATGGAGTCGTGGTCAGCTTTTCCGAAAGGGGGGCGGGGCAGGGCCTTATATGCGTCGCGGAAGTTAGAGTAACAATGGTCCAAGGTCTTTCCTCCCCTGGTTGCGCAATCGATATGCTGATAAAATTTGGGGAGTCTTGTTTTCAGATTAGCCTTGTTAAAATCCCCAGCTACAATGAATGCAGCCTCCGGATAAATTGTTTCCAGTTTGCAGAGAGTTAAATAAAGTTCGTTCAGAGCCATCGATGTGTCTGCTTGGGGGGGGATATATACGGCTGTGATTATAATCGAAGAGAATTCTCTTGGTAGATAATGCGGTCTACATTTGATTGTGAGGAATTCTAAATCAGGTGAACAGAAGGATTTGAGTTCCTGTATGTTTCTTTCATCGCACCATGTCACGTTAGTCATAAGGCATACGCCCCCGCCCCTCTTTTTACCAGAAAGATGTTTTTTCCTGTCTGCGCGATGCGTGGAGAAACCTGTTGGCTGCACCGCTTCGGATTGCGTCTCTCCAGTAAGCCACGTTTCCGTGAAGCAAAGAACGTTACAGTCTCTGATGTCCCTCTGGAATGCTACCCTTGCTCGGATTTCATCAACCTTGTTGTCAAGAGACTGGACATTGGCAAGAAGAATGCTAGGGAGTGGTGCGCGCTGTGCCCGTCTCCGGAGTCTGACCAGAAGACCGCCTCGTTTCCCTCTCTTTCGGAGTCGTTTTTTTGGGTCGCTGCATAGGATCCACTCCGTTGTCCTGTTTGTAAGGCAGAACACAGGATCCGCGTCGCGAAAAACATATTCTTGGTCGTACTGATGGTGAGTTGATGCTGATCTTATATTCAGTAGTTCTTCTCGACTGTATGTAATGAAACCTAAGATGACCTGGGGTACTAATGTAAGAAATAACACGTAAAAAAACAAAAAACTGCAGAGTTTCCTAGGAACACGAAGCGAGGCGGCCATCTCTGTCGGCGCCGGAAAGAGACAGAGATACGGAGTTACATATGGTATGTAAAGGTGGAGAGAGACAGAGAAAGAGACAGAGATACGGAGTTACATATGGTATGTAAAGGTGGAGAGAGACAGAGAAAGAGACAGAGATACGGAGTTACATATGGTATGTAAAGGTGGAGAGAGACAGAGAAAGAGACAGAGATACAGAGTTACATATGGTATGTAAAGGTGGAGAGAGACAGAGACAGAGAGACAGAGATACGGAGTTACATATGGTATGTAAAGGTGGAGAGAGACAGAGAAAGAGACAGAGATACGGAGTTACATATGGTATGTAAAGGTGGAGAGAGACAGAGACAGAGAGACAGAGATACGGAGTTACATATGGTATGTAAAGGTGGAGAGAGACAGAGAAAGAGACAGAGATACGGAGTTACATATGGTATGTAAAGGTGGAGAGAGACAGAGAAAGAGACAGAGATACGGAGTTACATATGGTATGTAAAGGTGGAGAGAGACAGAGAAAGAGACAGAGATACGGAGTTACATATGGTATGTAAAGGTGGAGAGAGACAGAGAAAGAGACAGAGATACGGAGTTACATATGGTATGTAAAGGTGGAGAGAGACAGAGAAAGAGACAGAGATACGGAGTTACATATGGTATGTAAAGGTGGAGAGAGACAGAGACAGAGATACGGAGTTACATATGGTATGTAAAGGTGGAGAGAGACAGAGAAAGAGACAGAGATACGGAGTTACATATGGTATGTAAAGGTGGAGAGAGACAGAGAAAGAGACAGAGATACGGAGTTACATATGGTATGTAAAGGTGGAGAGAGACAGAGACAGAGAGACAGAGATACGGAGTTACATATGGTATGTAAAGGTGGAGAGAGACAGAGAAAGAGACAGAGATACGGAGTTACATATGGTATGTAAAGGTGGAGAGAGACAGAGAAAGAGACAGAGATACGGAGTTACATATGGTATGTAAAGGTGGAGAGAGACAGAGAAAGAGACAGAGATACGGAGTTACATATGGTATGTAAAGGTGGAGAGAGACAGAGAAAGAGACAGAGATACGGAGTTACATATGGTATGTAAAGGTGGAGAGAGACAGAGACAGAGAGACAGAGATACGGAGTTACATATGGTATGTAAAGGTGGAGAGAGACAGAGAAAGAGACAGAGATACGGAGTTACATATGGTATGTAAAGGTGGAGAGAGACAGAGAAAGAGACAGAGATACGGAGTTACATATGGTATGTAAAGGTGGAGAGAGACAGAGACAGAGAGACAGAGATACGGAGTTACATATGGTATGTAAAGGTGGAGAGAGACAGAGAAAGAGACAGAGATACGGAGTTACATATGGTATGTAAAGGTGGAGAGAGACAGAGAAAGAGACAGAGATACGGAGTTACATATGGTATGTAAAGGTGGAGAGAGACAGAGAAAGAGACAGAGATACAGAGTTACATATGGTATGTAAAGGTGGAGAGAGACAGAGAAAGAGACAGAGATACGGAGTTACATATGGTATGTAAAGGTGGAGAGAGACAGAGAAAGAGACAGAGATACGGAGTTACATATGGTATGTAAAGGTGGAGAGAGACAGAGAAAGAGACAGAGATACGGAGTTACATATGGTATGTAAAGGTGGAGAGAGACAGAGAAAGAGACAGAGATACGGAGTTACATATGGTATGTAAAGGTGGAGAGAGACAGAGAAAGAGACAGAGATACGGAGTTACATATGGTATGTAAAGGTGGAGAGAGACAGAGAAAGAGACAGAGATACGGAGTTACATATGGTATGTAAAGGTGGAGAGAGACAGAGAAAGAGACAGAGATACGGAGTTACATATGGTATGTAAAGGTGGAGAGAGACAGAGAAAGAGACAGAGATACGGAGTTACATATGGTATGTAAAGGTGGAGAGAGACAGAGACAGAGAGACAGAGATACGGAGTTACATATGGTATGTAAAGGTGGAGAGAGACAGAGAAAGAGACAGAGATACGGAGTTACATATGGTATGTAAAGGTGGAGAGAGACAGAGACAGAGAGACAGAGATACGGAGTTACATATGGTATGTAAAGGTGGAGAGAGACAGAGAAAGAGACAGAGATACGGAGTTACATATGGTATGTAAAGGTGGAGAGAGACAGAGAAAGAGACAGAGATACGGAGTTACATATGGTATGTAAAGGTGGAGAGAGACAGAGAAAGAGACAGAGATACGGAGTTACATATGGTATGTAAAGGTGGAGAGAGACAGAGAAAGAGACAGAGATACGGAGTTACATATGGTATGTAAAGGTGGAGAGAGACAGAGAAAGAGACAGAGATACGGAGTTACATATGGTATGTAAAGGTGGAGAGAGACAGAGACAGAGAGACAGAGATACGGAGTTACATATGGTATGTAAAGGTGGAGAGAGACAGAGAAAGAGACAGAGATACGGAGTTACATATGGTATGTAAAGGTGGAGAGAGACAGAGAAAGAGACAGAGATACGGAGTTACATATGGTATGTAAAGGTGGAGAGAGACAGAGACAGAGAGACAGAGATACGGAGTTACATATGGTATGTAAAGGTGGAGAGAGACAGAGAAAGAGACAGAGATACGGAGTTACATATGGTATGTAAAGGTGGAGAGAGACAGAGAAAGAGACATAGATACGGAGTTACATATGGTATGTAAAGGTGGAGAGAGACAGAGACAGAGAGACAGAGATACGGAGTTACATATGGTATGTAAAGGTGGAGAGAGACAGAGAAAGAGACAGAGATACGGAGTTACATATGGTATGTAAAGGTGGAGAGAGACAGAGAAAGAGACAGAGATACGGAGTTACATATGGTATGTAAAGGTGGAGAGAGACAGAGACAGAGAGACAGAGATACGGAGTTACATATGGTATGTAAAGGTGGAGAGAGACAGAGAAAGAGACAGAGATACGGAGTTACATATGGTATGTAAAGGTGGAGAGAGACAGAGAAGAGAGACAGAGATACGGAGTTACATATGGTATGTAAAGGTGGAGAGAGACAGAGACAGAGAGACAGAGATACGGAGAGAGAGAAAGGGGGAGAGAGACAGAGAAAGAGAGA
>NW_027259792.1:0-23340 GCF_045791955.1 Oncorhynchus clarkii lewisi
ACAACAGGTTTCCACATGTCAAAATGGGGGAAATCTTAGCAAATGGCTTAATGGTTATTCATGAGAATCGTGTTGTTGTATTGTTGAGTGTATCATGGGATCTCACCTGAAATCTGTGGCTTGACTACAAACCTGTAACCTATGCTACTGTGGCCTATAGAGCTAGAAAGATGGATAACCAGGTGTGTAAAGTTGTGAGGTGGGATAGATTGCCTGCAGTCCTTTCCCAAATGGACAACTAATCCCTATGTACTTGTGGAGATCTGAGAGGCTGTGATTGATATAAGAAACACGACTAAACTTCCACCTCCGGAGGGGTAAAAAAAAGACATTTTCTTTGATGGCAGGATTCAAAACTGCGCAGGAAGATCCCAATCCCAATTCTAGTCCATCGCCTTATCCACTCAGCCACGACAACTGTGACAGAAAACAGGCTTGTTAGCAGTGAATGGGCCAGTAGGCATAGCTTACAGCAACAACACATTTTTTATTCTTTCGCCGAAAAGCATTTTTGAAATCTGACATGTTGGCTGGATTCACAACGAGTGTAGCTTTAATTGAGTACCCTGCATGTGTGATTTAATGAAAGTTTGAGTTTTATCGCGTTTTATTTGCGCTCTGCATTTCCCCAGGCTATTGGCCACAAGAGACGCTAGCGTCTCTATATCCCTAAGAGGGTATTAAGGAAGAAATAAAAGTTTAGTATAAGATATGCAAGGAAAAAGGGAGGAAGGATGAAAAGAGAAGAAAATGAGTTGAGAGCTAGATTGGATGAAGAAATGGGGAAGTGTGACAGGGAACCTAATTATAATATAGAAACGGTTTTAGATTTAAAAGCAAAATTGAGTAAATATGAAATAGATAAGTGTAAGGGTGCAATTATAAGAGTTAGTGCCTCTCAGGAGTCATGCTGCTCAGCAGTAATAATAAGAATGATGAAATAACAACTTCACACAGTGAAATAACAATTCATAATAAACACTCTCAAATGCAGACCTTCTGGAGCTGAGCAAAGATCAAGGTTAAATAAGAAAACAGCTGTACTTAATAACAAATGAATGAGGGGAACATTTTGTGTTATTGCATTATCTTTCAGTCGTTAAATGATCACTTTCTGTAGGCTATGCCTGTTGGCCCATTCACTCCTAACAAGCCTGTTTTGTTCTGTCAACGTTGTCGTGGCCGAGTGGTTAAGGCGATGGACTAGAAATCCATTAGGATCTTCCTGCGCAGGTTTGAATCCTGCCGACAACGAAAATGCATTTTTTTGACCCCTCCGGAGGTGGAAGTTTAGTCGTGTTTCTTATACCAATCGCATCCTCTCAGATCCCCGCAAGTACATAGGGTTTAGTTGTCCATTTGGGATAGAACTGCAGGCCATCTATCCCACTTCACACCTTTACACACCTGGTTATCCAGCCTTCTAGCTCTATAGGCCACAGTAGCATAGGTTACAGGTTTGTAGTCAAGCCACAGATTTCAGGTGAGATTCCATGATACACTCAACAATACAACAACACGATTCTCATGAATAACCATTAAGCCATTTACTAAGATTTCCCCCATTTTGACATGTGGAAACCTGTTGTCACTCTTACCCTGACGGAAGCTCCAGACACTTTTTTGGTCCTATCTGAGGCATTTTTAAATTCATGTCAAATTGGCCATATTCTGAAGACACTCTTATAGTCTGCAGGGTAATCGAACTGGCCACATCTAAAGTCAAGCCACAGGTAACAGGTGAGAAACCTTGTTAAACCCTAAAAGAAAAAGAAAAGAAAAAAACTTGATTGCATTGAAAATAACCATTAAGTCATTCAGGTCACAGTCTCCACCTATAGGCATGTTTTGAAACCCCCTCCTGACAACGTTTTTAGCGCCTGCATGTCATGCACCTTTGTAAAATCCAGTTGAAAAATAAATGACTTAAAGTAATGTAAATGACACCTAGTTAATATGAGTAGTGAATAACTATCGTATTTTTAATATTCTGCAAAAACAGCTAGTTGATGAGAGGCTGAAAGAGAATTGCAAGAATCGCGCAATATCACAGGCGGGCCACAAACAGGCAAATAACAAAAAGAATCTCGGAACGCACAACTCGTCGGTCGTTGTCAGTGGATTGTATTGGCGGGAAGAACAAAAATATCGTCTGCAGGGTAATCGAAGTCGCCGCATCTAATGTCAAGTCACAGGTGAGCTGCCTTGTTAAACCCTAAATGGAAATTCCCACAAGAGGGCATACGGAATCATATGGCAATTTGGCAAAACATCACGAATCACGACGGGGCCTTATCTCGAAAACGGAAAATATTTCGAAGCCGAAACTTGGTGAGCGTAGGTTTGGCATAATGGGCATTTGGCCCCGAACAAGATGGCGTCTAGGCCTCGACGGTTTTTGAGTTATGGCCATTTTTCTGGGATTAAAGGTCCTAAATGGAAATAGAGAAATTATTTTTCCACTTCAGGTCAAAGTCAAGGAGCCTCCGGTGTCAATAAAAAAAGAACCAGCCATTTATCTATCGTCATTTAAGAGAAACGGAACAATGAAAACTTGGTGATGGTCACAAATAGGCGGTTTTTCTTTTTCAACGGTTACAGATCCAGTTGCAGGGTGTTCATACGAATATTTTTAAAGTGTGCTGCGGAGCTCTGCGAGATTTCTGTGATTTTCTATGATTTTCTGAAATAACACACACATACTAAACCCTCCGTAAATAACTCAGTTCTTAACGTAAAGACTTAAAACTCAGGATTATGTAAAAGCATACCCCAATGAGGATATGTGGTGAATTATAGCTTCCTGTGCCAACCGGAAGTGCCTTAAATGTTGTCTCAGGAGCTGTTTCGAAGGGTTAAAAAAGTCAGATCTGTCCAAAACTTCATATATGTGATTAGGCAACCCCCATGAACTGTAAATCAGTCATTTTTCCCCAAAAAATTCAAAGGAAAAAAAAAATCACACTAAAACACAACTTGGATGAAGGGACGTATTGGGGTGCGTAGAGACAGACATTGGCTGCAATAGTTAGCTTTGTTCGAGCTAAAAAAGAACCGTCAGACTTAGAGTTCCGAAACTTTAGAAACCTGTTCTAGACCTCCGGTCGATGGTGCGTGGTGAGTTACGTGGCTCTAGACGGTTCTCGGACCGAGAAACAGCCTCGTACATTTGCAATACCTTCAATTCATTTTGACCATTACGAAAATGACGACGTTTAGAAAAGTCTCAGAGACGCAAGGCTAGGTGCATTGAAACCGGCTCGGCCCATAGAGACGGACCCCAACGTTTCTGTCCGATAGCTCGTTCAAGGACCCCGTAGCAAGGCATGGAAAAAAGTGGATTTTCAGCACCAATTAGGGTTTTTCTCGGACACCAAATGACCTATCGAGCCGAAACTCGGGATTCGGGGTCGCCTCACATAGGACTTCACATAATGTCCGAACTGGACCCGCAGCTAGAACGTAACTATGTGTTTTACCTTTTTATTATGTTTTAAACCGAAGGCGCTGTGAATTATGGGCCTGCTCTGACATATGTGATAGTTGGCTTCTAAATGAGTAGGAAAAAGTGGGTTTGGTGTCAATTGATATCCGTTTGGTGCCATAATGACATCTAATTGACTGATGGACACTGACTTGCTAGTTGACTTTTGTGCATTTGCAATATGTTTAAACGGAGAGGGACCATCACCAAAATGGCACTCTGAAATCAACACAAAAAATGGCATCACCATAGTCTCCAGACTGTGCCGAGTTCAACGAGACGCCAGGCTTGACCGTAGCTCGTTCTGAGTGCAGCGAACTTGAAAAAAAGAAGGCCCAAAATGAAGCCTGCCCCACAATGTCATTTGATTTTGGGTGGCAGTGAGAGAACCGTTAGGGTGAGAAGCACAATTCGAACTCAGGTACGTTCCTGAGGTCCTCCCGATCCGTGCAAGCCTAACCTTGACCGTGTGGCATTAACCCTTCACAGTAAAAAGAAGGTGTTTACTTGAAACAGCTTGCTTTGACTTCTCTCCCCATAGGAATACATTGCCTGCACCTCTAAATTCAACCTGAAGCCTATGTGGGTTATGAATGCCTTATGAACGTGTCTTCTATGACAGTCCATCAGACCACTATGAGGTCTACCTGTGTCAATTCTAAGCTTCCTGAAGCAACCGGAAGTGGTTAAAATCACCCTAAAAGTGTTTACCCATACACTGCCTGCAGTTTGATAGACATACTGCATTCAACCCTGTGTAGATCAGTCAATTCTTAACGTAAAGACTTAAAACTCAGGATTCTGTAAGTGGCTATGTCAATCAAGATATGTGTTGACTTATAGCTTCCTGTGCCAACCGGAAGTGCCATAATTGGTGTCTCAGGGGCTGTTTCGAGGGGTTAAAAAAGTCTGATCTCTCCAAAATTTCATATGTGTGACTAGGTAACCCTTCTGAACTGTAAATCAGCCATTTCTCCCAACAGATGTCAAAGAAAAGCTCACTCACACACACACAGGAAGGATGGAGTGATAAAGTGCGGTGCTTAAAGACACAGAGAGCAGGAAATGGCATTACCATAATCCCTAGGCCGTGCCGAGTTCAACGAGATATCCTGCTTGACCGTAGCTCGCTCGGTCTAGGCGCAGCGACCATTAGAATAGTAGGCCCAAAATGAAGCCTGCCCCACAACGTCATTTGATTTTGAGTGACAGTGAGAGAACCGTTAGGGTGAGAAGAAAAATTCCACCACAGGAATGTTCCTAAGGTCCTCCCGATCCGTGCAAGCCTAACCTTGACCGTGTGGCATTAACCCTTAACAGTAAAACAGTGTTTTTTGATCTCACAGATTACAGTGTCATCTCTCCCCATAGGAATACATTGCCTGCACCCCTAATTTCAACCTGAAGTCTATATGGGTTATGAATGCCGTATGAACCTGTCTTCGGTACCAGTCCATCAGGCCACTATGAGGTCTACCTGTGTTGATTCTGAGCTTCCTGGACCAACCGAAAGTGGTTAAAATGCCCCTAAAAGTGTTTACCTATACCCTGCCTGCAGTTTGATAGACATGGTGCATTCAACCCTGTGTAAATCAGTCAATTCTTAAAGTAAGGACTTAAAACTCAGGATTATGTAACAGCATACCCCAATGAGGATATGTGTTGATTTGTAGCTTCCTGTGCCAACCGGAAGTGCCATAATTGGTGTCTCAGGGGCTGTTTCGAAGGGTTAAAAAAGTCAGATCTGTCCAAAACTTCATATATGTGATTAGGCAACCCCCATGAACTGTAAATCAGTCATTTTACCCCAAAAAATTGAAAGGAAAAAAAAATCACACTAAAACACAACTTGGAAGGAGGGACGTATTGGGGTGCGTAGAGACAGACAGTGGCTGCAATAGTTAGCTTTGTTCGAGCTAAAAAAGAACCGTCAGACCTAGAGTTCCGAAACTTTAGAAACCTGTTCTAGACCTCCGGTCGATGGTGCGTGGTGAGTTACGTGGCTCTAGACGGTTCTCGGACCGAGAAACAGCCTCGTACATTTGCAATACCTTCAATTCATTTTGACCATCACGAAAATGACGACGTTTAGAAAAGTCTCAGAGACGCAAGGCTAGGTGCATTGAAACCGGCTCGGCCCATAGAGACGGACCCCAACGTTTCTGTCCGATAGTTCGTTCAAGGACCCCGTAGCAAGTCATGGAAAATAGTGGATTTTCAGCACCAATTAGGGTTTTTCTCGGACACCAAATGACCTATCGAGCCGAAACTTGGGATTCGGGGTCGCCTCAGCTAGGCCAACACATAACATACCTTAAGGGAACATTTCGGCATTTCGTGTATGATCAGTGAGAAAGTCCATATTGCAAATGTACGGTCCCTTACTAGACGTCCGAAATCGTTTGTAAAATTCGCGGTCGGCGTCGGGCCGTGCGGTAGGGCCAGACCTACCGGGAAGTCATCAAATGAACTTTGTCGGACATTCGGTTTCCGTTTTATAAAATAAACAAGTTTTTGACCGTTTTTCCGCTATCCCGGAATTTCCCACAAGAGGGCATACGGAATCATATGGCAATTTGGCAAAACATCACGAATCACGACGGGGCCTTATCTCGAAAACGGAAAATATTTCGAAGCCGAAACTCGGTGAGCGTAGGTTTGGCATAATGGGCAGTTGGCCCCGAACAAGATGGCGTCTAGGCCTCGACGGTTTTTGAGTTATGGCCGTTTTTCTGGGATTAAAGGTCCTAAATGGAAATAGAGAAATTATTTTTCCACTTCAGGTCAAAGTCAAGGAGCCTCCGGTGTCAATAAAAAAAGAACCAGCCATTTATCTATCGTCATTTAAGAGAAACGGAACAATGACAACTTGGCAATGGTCACAAATAGGCGTTTTTTTTTTTCAACGGTTACAGATCCAGTTGCAGGGTGTTCATACGAATCTTTTTAAAGTGTGCTGCGGAGCTCTGCGAGATTTCTGTGATTTTCTATGATTTTCTGAAATAACACACACATACTAAACCCTCCGTAAATAACTCAGTTGTTAACGTAAAGACTTAAAACTCAGGATTCTGTAACAGCATACCCCAATGAGGATATGTGGTGATTTATAGCTTCCTGTGCCAACCGGAAGTGCCATAATTGGTGTCTCAGGGGCTGTTTCAAAGGGTTAAAAAAGTCTGATCTGTCCAAAACTTCATATATGTGATTAGGCAACCCCCATGAACTGTAAATCAGTCATTTTTCCCCAAAAAATTCAAAGGAAAAAAAAATCACACTAAAACACAACTTGAATGGAGGGACGTATTGGGGTGCGTAGAGACAGACAGTGGCTGCAATAGTTAGCTTTGTTGGAGCTAAAAAAGAACCGTCAGACCTAGAGTTCCGAAACTTTAGAAACCTGTTCTAGACCTCCGGTCGATGGTGCGTGGTGAGTTACGTGGCTCTAGACGGTTCTCGGACCGAGAAACAGCCTCGTACATTTGCAATACCTTCAATTCATTTTGACCATTACAAAAATGACGACGTTTAGAAAAGTCTCAGAGACGCAAGGCTAGGTGCATTGAAACCGGCTCGGCCCATAGAGACGGACCCCAACGTTTCTGTCCGATAGCTCGTTCAAGGACCCCGTAGGAAGGCATGGAAAAAAGTGGATTTTCAGCACCAATTAGGGTTTTTCTCGGACGCCAAATGACCTATCGAGCCGAAACTCGGGATTCGGGGTCGCCTCACATAGGACTTCACATAATGTCCGAACTGGACCCGCAGCTAGAACGTAACTATGTGTTTTACCTTTTTATTATGTTTTAAACTAAAGGCGCTGTGAATTATGGGACTGCTCTGACATATGTGATAGTTGGCTTCTAAATGAGTAGTAAAAAGTGGGTTTGGTGTCATAATGACATCTAATTGACTGATGGACACTGACTTGCTAGTTGACTTTTGTGCATTTGCAATATGTTTAAACGGAGAGGGACCATCACCAAAATGTCATTCTGAAATCAACACAAAAAATGGCATCACCATAGTCTCCAGACTGTGCTGAGTTCAACGAGCTATCCCGCTTGACCGTAGCTCGCTCGGTCTAAGCGCAACGACCATTAGAAAAGTAGGCCCAAAATGAAGCCTGCCCCACAATGTCATTTGCTTTTGAGTGACAGTGAGAGAACCGTTAGGGTGAGAAGAAAAATTCCACCACATGAATGTTCCTAAGGTCCTCCCGATCTGTACAAGCCTAACCTTGACCGTGTGGCATTAACCCTTAAGAGTAAAACAGTGTTTTTTGATCTCACAGATTACAGTGTCATCTCTCCCCATAGGAATACATTGCCTGCACCCCTAATTTCAACCTGAAGTCTATATGGGTTATGAATGCCGTATGAACCTGTCTTCGGTACCAGTCCATCAGGCCACTATGAGGTCTACCTGTGTTGATTCTGAGCTTCCTGGACCAACCGGAAGTGGTTAAAATGCCCCTAAAAGTGTTTACCCATACCCTGCCTGCAGTTTGACAGACATAGTGCATTCAACCCTGTGTAAATCAGTCAGTTCTTAACGTAAGGACTTAAAACTCAGGATTCTGTAACAGCATACCCCAATGGGGATATGTGTTGATTTATAGCTTCCTGTGCCAACCGGAAGTGCCATAACTGGTGTCTCAGGGGCTGTTTCGAGGGGTTAAAAAAGTCTGATCTTTCCAAAACTTCATATGTGTGATTAGGCAACCCCCATGAACTGTAAATCAGTCATTTTTCCCAAAAAAAATCAAAGGAAAAAAAAATCACACTAAAACACACCTTGGATGGAGGGACGTATTGGGGTGCGTAAAGACAGACAGTGGCTGCAATAGTTAGCTTTGTTGGAGCTAAAAAAGAACCGTCAGACCTAGAGTTCCGAAACTTTAGAAACCTGTTCTAGACCTCCGGTTGATGGTGCGTGGTGAGTTACGTGGCTCTAGACGGTTCTCGGACCGAGAAACAGCCTCGTACATTTGCAATACCTTCAATTCATTTTGACCATTACGAAAATGACGACGTTTAGAAAAGTCTCAGAGACGCAAGGCTAGGTGCATTGAAACCGGCTCGGCCCATAGAGACGGACCCCGACGTGCCTGTCCGATAGCTCGTTCAAGGACCCCGTAGCAAGGCATGGAAAAAAGTGGATTTTCAGCACCAATTAGGGTTTTTCTCGGACACCAAATGACCTATCGAGCCGAAACTCGGGATTCGGGGTCGCCTCACATAGGCCTTCACATAATGTCCGAACTGGACCCGCAGCTAGAACGTAACTATGTGTTTTACCTTTTTATTATGTTTTAAACCGAAGGCGCTGTGAATTATGGGACTGCTCTGACATATGTGATAGTTGGCTACTAAATGAGTAGGAAAAAGTGGGTTTGGTGTCAATTGATATCCATTTGGTGTCATAATGACATCTAATTGACTGATGGACACTGACTTGCTAGTTGACTTTTGTACATTTGCAATATGTTTAAACGGAGAGGGACCATCACCAAAATGGCATTCTGAAATCAACACAAAAAATGGCATCACCATAGTCTCCAGACTGTGCCGAGTTCAAGGAGACGCCCCGCTTGACCGTAGCTCGTTCTGAGTGCAGCAAACTTGAAAAAAAGAAGGCCCAAAATGAAGCCTGCACCACAATGTCATTTGATTTTGGGTGACAGTGAGAGAACCGTTAGAGTGAGAAGAAAAATTGCACCACATGAATGTTCCTAAGGTCCTCCCGATCTGAACAAGCCTAACCTTGACCGTGTGGCATTAACCCTTAACAGTAAAACAGTGTTTTTTGATCTCACAGATTACAGTGTCATCTCTCCCCATAGGAATACATTGCCTGCACCCCTAATTTCAACCTGAGGCCTATGTGGGTTATGAATGCCGTATGAACCTGTCTTCGGTACCAGTCCATCAGGCCACTATGAGGTCTACCTGTGTTGATTCTAAGCTTCCTGGACCAACCGGAAGTGGTTAAAATGCCCCTAAAAGTGTTTACCCATACCCTGCATGCAGTTTGATAGACATAGTGCATTCAACCCTGTGTAGATCAGTCAATTCTTAACGTAAGGACTTAAAACTCAGGATTCTGTAACAGCATACCCCAATGAGGATATGTGTTGATTTATAACTTCCTGTGCCAACCGGAAGTGCCATAATTGGTGTCTTAGGGGCTGTTTCGAAGGGTTAAAAAAGTCAGATCTTTCCAAAACTTCATATGTGTGATTAGGCAACCCCCATGAACTGTAAATCAGTCATTTTTCCCAAAAAAATTCAAAGGAAAAAAAAATCACACTAAAACACAACTTGGAAGGAGGGACGTATTGGGGTGCGTAGAGACAGACAGTGGCTCCAATAGTTAGCTTTGTTGGAGCTAAAAAAGAACCGTCGGACCTAGAGTTCCGAAACTTTAGAAACCTGTTCTAGACCTCCCGTAGATGGTGCGTGGTGAGTTACGTGGCTCTAGAAGGTTCTCGGACCGAGAAACAGCCTCGTACATTTGAAATAACTTCAATTCATTTTTGCATCACGAAAATGACGACATTTAGAAATGTCCCAGAGTCGCAAGACTAGGTGCATTGCAAACGTCTCGGCCCATATAGACAGACCCCAACGTTTCTGTCCAATAGCTCATTCAAGGACCCCGTAGCAAGTCATGGAAAATAGTGGATTTTCAGCACCAATTAGGGTTTTTCTCGGACACCAAATGACCTATCGAGCCGAAACTTGGGATTCGGGGTCGCCTCAGCTAGGCCAACACATAACATAAGAAATGGACCCGCAGCTAGAACGTAACTACGTGTTTTATGGTTTTTTTATGGTTTGAACCGAAGGGGTTGTGAATTTTGGGCCAGCTCTGAAGTATGTAATAGTTGGCTACTAAACGAGTTGGAAAAAGTGGGTTTGGTGTCAGTTTGTATCAGTTTGGTGGTCAGAATGATATCTAATTGACTGATGGACTCTTGTCCACTTGACTCTTGTACATTTGCAATATGATCCTATAGTGAAAAAACATCACCAAAAGCGACATTCTGAAATCAACCCAAACGAGCGATTGAGATGACCCAGAATCACTGCAAAGCCATCCCGAGTTCATCGGGCCAGTCAATTTCACATTCCTGCAAGATTTTTATAGCATGACAAATTCGTGATGGTACCTGCCCTTTAAAACATATTGCAAATGCACAGTGACTTTGAAAAAGTAAGAAACAAAAAAAAATACATCTAAAAAATTTTGAGCATGACAAATTCGTGATGGTACCTGCCCATTGAAACATATTGCAAATGCACAGTGACTTTGAAAAAGTAAGGAAACATAAACAAAAAAAATCCAAAATTTTTATTTTTGGGTGACCAGTTGCACGTGCATTTGCAATATGATTCTATAGTGAAAAAACATATTGCAAATGCACAGTGACTTTGAAAAAGTAAGGAAACATAAACAAAAAAAAGCTACATTTTTTTGGGGGGGATGACCAGTTGCATGTGCATTTGCAATATGATTCTATAGTGAAAAAACATATTGCAAATGCACAGTGACTTTGAAAAAGTAAGGAAAAATAAACAAAAAAAATCTAAAATTTTTTTTGGGGGATGACCAGTTGCACGTGCATTTGCAATATGATTCTATAGTGAAAAAACATATTGCAAATGCACAGTGACTTTGAAAAAGTAAGGAAACATAAACAAAAAAAATCTAAAATTTTTTTGGGGGGATGACCAGTTGCATGTGCATTTGCAATATGATTCTATAGTGAAAAAACATATTGCAAATGCACAGTGACTTTGAAAAAGTAAGGAAACATAAAAAAAATCTAAATTTTTTTGGGGGGGATGACCAGTTGCATGTGCATTTGCAATATGATTCTATAGTGAAAAAACATATTGCAAATGCACAGTGACTTTGAAAAAGTAAGGAAAAATAAACAAAAAAAATCTAAATTTTTTTTGGGGGGATGACCAGTTGCACGTGCATTTGCAATATGATTCTATAGTGAAAAAACATATTGCAAATGCACAGTGACTTTGAAAAAGTAAGGAAACATAAACAAAAAAAATCTAATTTTTTTTGGGGGGGATGACCAGTTGCATGTGCATTTGCAATATGATTCTATAGTGAAAAAACATATTGCAAATGCACAGTGACTTTGAAAAAGTAAGAAACAAAAAAAAATACATCTAAAAATTTTTTGAGCATGACAAATTCGTGATGGTACCTGCCCATTGAAACATATTGCAAATGCACAGTGACTTTGAAAAAGTAAGGAAACATAAACAAAAAAAATCCAAAATTTTTATTTTTGGGTGACCAGTTGCACGTGCATTTGCAATATGATTCTATAGTGAAAAAACATATTGCAAATGCACAGTGACTTTGAAAAAGTAAGGAAACATAAAAAAAATCTAATTTTTTTTGGGGGGGATGACCAGTTGCATGTGCATTTGCAATATGATTCTATAGTGAAAAAACATATTGCAAATGCACAGTGACTTTGAAAAAGTAAGGAAACATAAAAAAAATCTAATTTTTTTTGGGGGGGATGACCAGTTGCATGTGCATTTGCAATATGATTCTATAGTGAAAAAACATATTGCAAATGCACAGTGACTTTGAAAAAGTAAGGAAAAATAAACAAAAAAAATCTAAATTTTTTTTTGGGGGATGACCAGTTGCATGTGCATTTGCAATATGATTCTATAGTGAAAAAACATATTGCAAATGCACAGTGACTTTGAAAAAGTAAGGAAACATAAAAAAAATCTAATTTTTTTGGGGGGGGATGACCAGTTGCATGTGCATTTGCAATATGATTCTATAGTGAAAAAACATATTGCAAATGCACAGTGACTTTGAAAAAGTAAGGAAACATAAACAAAAAAAATCTAAAATTTTTTTGGGGGGATGACCAGTTGCATGTGCATTTGCAATATGATTCTATAGTGAAAAAACATATTGCAAATGCACAGTGACTTTGAAAAAGTAAGGAAACATAAACAAAAAAAATCTAAAATTTTTTTTGGGGGATGACCAGTTGCACGTGCATTTGCAATATGATTCTATAGTGAAAAAACATATTGCAAATGCACAGTGACTTTGAAAAAGTAAGGAAACATAAACAAAAAAAATCTAAATTTTTTTTGGGGGGATGACCAGTTGCATGTGCATTTGCAATATGATTCTATAGTGAAAAAACATATTGCAAATGCACAGTGACTTTGAAAAAGTAAGGAAACATAAACAAAAAAAATCTAAATTTTTTTTTGGGGGATGACCAGTTGCACGTGCATTTGCAATATGATTCTATAGTGAAAAAACATATTGCAAATGCACAGTGACTTTGAAAAAGTAAGGAAACATAAACAAAAAAAATCTAAACATTTTTTTTTTGGGTGAGCAGTTGCACGTGCATTTGCAATATGATTCTATAGTGAAAAAACATCACCAAAAGCGACATTCTGAAATCAACCCAAACGAGCGATTGAGATGACCCAGAATCACTGCAAAGCCATCCCGAGTTCATCGGGCCAGTCAATTTCACATTCCTGCAGGATTTTTATAGCATGACAAATTCGTGATGGTACCTGCCCATTAAAACATATTGCAAATGCACAGTGACTTTGAAAAAGTAAGGAAACATAGAATCAAATTATTTTTTTTTGGGTTACCAGTTGCACATTTCAGATCACCAGTTGCACATTTCAGATCACCAGTTGCACATTTCAGATCACCAGTTGCACGGAGGAAAATCGTTACTTTTGACTTTGACTTTTGACTTCCTATGAAATCATATTCCAAATGGAGAAAACATATGCCTTATGCACTAGTAAAAAAAAAAAAAATGATAATAAAGTATGTTGATAAAGTTCTTATACATGTGTAATTGACATAAAAATTGAAAGAATTTTGAAAAACGGTCCAGAAAGCACTTTTTTAAGGATGTGTGAAGTTTTTTACCAAATTTTGACATTTTTGACTTTTGACTTTTGACTTCCTATGAAATCATATTGCAAATGGACAAAACATATGCCTTATGCGCATGTAATTAAAAAAAAAAAAATTTGATATCAAAATTGGACAAAAGTATATTCATACAGTTCTTACACATGTGTAATTGACAAAAAAAGCGAAAGAAATTCGAAAAAAGGCCCAGAAAGCACTTTTTTAAGGGGTAAAAAGTTTTTGAAAAAAATATCATTTTTTCAAAATTTTTCTTTTGGATGTTGACTTGGGTTGCATTTCCAATATGAAAAACCCAGGTGGAGCGCACTCGCCCCCTGTTGGATTTTTGAGGTGTTACAATTGGCAATTGCCATATGGCATTTGCCATATACTTTGCACGAATCAACGCCGCTTTGGGTGGTATTGGACATCGTGTACATGGTTTGTCCAATGCCAATATTTTGACATTTATTTTTGTACAAATCAGGGGGGTATTCCCTTACATAAGAAATGGACCCGCAGCTAGAACGTAACTATGTGTTTTATGGTTTTTTTATGGTTTGAACCGAAGGCGTTGTGAATTTTGGGCCAGCTCTGAAGTATGTAATAGTTGGCTACTAAACGAGTTGGAAAAAGTGGGTTTGGTGTCAGTTTGTATCAGTTTGGTGTCAGAATGATATCTAATTGACTGATGGACTCTTGTCCACTTGACTCTTGTACATTTGCAATATGTTTAAACAATGAGGTACCATCACCAAAAGCGACATTCTGAAATCAACCCAAACGAGCCATTGAGATGACCCAGAATCACTGCAAAGCCATCCCGAGTTCATCGGGCTAGTCAATTTCACATTCCTGCAGGATTATAGCATGACCAATTCGTGATGGTACCTGCCCATTAAAACATATTGCAAATGCACAGTGACTTTGAAAAAGTAAGGAAACATAAACAAAAAAAATCAATTTTTTTTTTTTTTGGGGTGACCAGTTGCACGTGCATTTGCAATATGATTCTATAGTGAAAAAACATCACCAAAAGCGACATTCTGAAATCAACCCAAACGAGCGATTGAGATGACCCAGAATCACTGCAAAGCCATCCCGAGTTCATCGGGCCAGTCAATTTCACATTCCTGCAGGATTTTTATAGCATGACAAATTCGTGATGGTACCTGCCCATTAAAACATATTGCAAATGCACAGTGACTTTGAAAAAGTAAGGAAACATAAACAAAAAAAATCCAAACATTTTTTTTTGGGGTGACCAGTTGCACATTTCAGATCACCAGTTGCACATTTCAGATCACCAGTTGCACATTTCAGATCACCAGTTGCACGGAGGAAAATCGTTACTTTTGACTTCCTATGACATCATATTGCAAATGGACAAAACATATGCCTTATGCACAAGTAAAACAAAAAAAAATTATGATAATACAAGTTGACAAAGGTATAGTTTGAGCAAAGTAAAGTTTGAATTTTGAGCATGACAAATTTGTGATGGTACCTGCCCATTAAAACATATTGCAAATGCACAGTGACTTTTAAAAAGTAAGGAAACATAAACAAATGGACATAATGTAATCATTTTTTTTTTTTTCCGGTTACCAGTTGCACGCTCATTTGCAATATGATTCTATAGTGAAAAAACATCACCAAATGGACATGATGAAATCAACACAACGAGTGATGGAAATGAACAACTATCACTGCCCGGCCGTCCCGAGTTCATCAGTTCAGTCAATTTTGGCCCCCAAAAAAATTAACTTTTGACTTTGACTTTTGACTTCCTATGAAATCATATTGCAAATGGACAAATCATATGCCTTATGCACAAGTAAAAAAAAAAAAAAATGATAATAAAGTATGACTAAAGTATGTTGATAAAGTTCTTATACATGTGTAATTGACAAAAAAATCGAAAGAATTTCGAAAAAAGGCCCAGAAAGCACTTTTTTAAGGGGTGGAAAGTTTTTGAAAAAAAAAATATTTTCTCAAAATTTTGCTTTTGGATGTTGACTTGGGTTGCATTTCCAATATGAAAAACCCAGGTGGAGCGCACTCGCCCCCTGTTGGATTTTTGAAGTGTTACAATTGGCAATTGCCATATGGCATTTGCCATATACTTTGCACGAATCAACGCCGCTTTGGGTGGTATTGGACATCGTGTATATGGTTTGTCCAATGCCAATATCTTGCCATTCATTTTTGTACAATTCAGGGGGGTATTCCCTTACATACCAACAGTTGTTTAGTGCCTCTCAGGAGTCATGCTGCTCAGCAGTAATAATAAGAACCATGAAATAACATCTTCACACAGTGAAATAACCATTCATAATAAACACTCTCAAATGCAGACCTGGAGCTGAGTAACGATCAAGGTTAAATAATAAAACAGCTGTACTTAATAACGAATGAGTGAACATTTCGTGTTATTGCATTATAATCAGTTACTGCATTATCTTTCAGTTGTTAAATTATCACTTTCTGTAGGCTATGCCTGTTGACCCATTCACTCCTAACAAGCCTGTTTTCTTTTGTCGATGTTGTCGTGGCCGAGTGGTTAAGGCGATGGACTAGAAATCCATTAGGATCTTCCTGCGCAGGTTCGAATCCTGCCGACAACGAAAATGCATTTTTTGACCCCTCCGGAGGTCAACGGGGAATAGGGGGATTTTTTTTTGGGGGGGGGGAGCAATCAGGCAAAACATTGAAGGGATTTTACAGGACCCTAATGGACTACAGACATTGACAGTCTCCTAGCCTAAAAACAAATGCTGAATGCACTGCCTAGATTTTGAGGGAAACGCACTGTCCATTATTTGATTTGATCAGGGCATGGCAGGGAAGCACTAACAAACTGCAGTCCAATAAAAAGACACAACATTATTAGGGTGATAAATAAAAGGGAGTTGCTCCACGCATGACACAAGAGAACCCTCTGCTGGAGCAAAACGCTTACAGCACCTGGTATTCCCAGGCGGTCTCCCATCCAAGTACTAACCAGGCCCGACCCTGCTTAGCTTCCGAGATCGGGCACATTGTAACAAATATTTTTTATTATATACAAAACACTACAACATTCAGACAACAAAAGATTAACAATTCACCCTTTAACAAAATCAGAAAAAGAAAAAAAAGTAAAACAATTATAAACTAAAACCAATTAATAATTACAAGTTTTCCATTTGATAGAATTTCAATTAAAGTACTCACCCACAGTTTCCTCCACTGTATCTATATATTATCTCTCTTTCTCTAAAATACTCCTAAACTCAACACTCACAATTTTCCCTTCATAATGACCTAAATTCCTTAATCTTATCGCATATCTTGCATGGCTTAGTACAAAATTCACCGAATTTAAAACTTTACTTTTCCCATTTAAACCAAAAAGAAACAACCTCCAATAAAAATCTCTTCTCCCCAATGTTTTACTTAGCCCCTTTTAAAAACTCGTGAAATCTTTTAACCTACTACATTCAACAAAAAAGTGCATCAAATTTTCCACCCCCGTACCACAAATCACATTCTCTTTTTAATATCCCTATAAATTTGATGCAAACCACATTTGTAAAAATCTTGTTTCATTTTAAAATCATTGTCTTCACATTCTATAGATTTATTTTACATTTACATTCTTCCATATTGATTTCACATACATGTTTGCAAACACCCTAGACCACACTTTTTCCAAAGCAGTGACTTATCTCTATAAACCATTTAAAGTTTTAAACCTGATTTAAATCATGTTTCTCCCCATTACTTTCAGAATATAAAACCGGTAAACCCCTCGCTCTTTTGACCACCTCCTTTATTTATTAACCCTTTCATGCGTGAGTTCCAAATATCTCTAACGGTCGCCCCAGCGTGAGTTTTTTTTTTTCCATGCACGTGAAGTTAGAATGTCCTCTCCATTCCATAATGTGATTGATACGTAACAGTACATTTTATCCGCGCTGCCCTCAAACTTAAGCACGCAGCCTGTTTATATTTATAGGTTGTTTTAACTTCAATTTCAAATGATTTTCTAACAAGTTTTTATTTTCTAAAAACAGTTTGAATTTAGGTGTGTTCCGCCTCCTCATTCATTCACGTAAAAATAGTCATTTTTACTTTTGCGGATAATTAAATTTTTGGGACATTTCTGACACGGACAAAATTCCCCAAGCACTTCCCAATTGTTTGTGCAGTTCACGTCTGCAGCTCATCTCCCGTCAGAACAGGATCTGCACACGTGTTCACATTTTCCATTCCACATTTCTATTGTAGCGTACTGTATGTATGGAGCATAATATATTTGTGTATATTCTTTATCACCGCGGACACGTGAGGTAACGTTACTCATTGTATAACCTTTATGGTGTTATAGTCAATCGTGCTTATGTAGCCACATTCTTCTATTAGCTCTGTAAAACAATGCTAAATGCGTCAGAGAAGTATTATCTTGTGTTGCATTTTGAAGCTACCATGGCCTTATGACTCCAAAGTGGTTCAGCGGTCAAAGGCACAGCACATCAGTGCTAAAGGCGTCACTACAGACACCCTGGTTCAAATCCAGGCTGTATCACAACTGGCTGTGATTGGGAGTCCCATAGTGCAGCGCACAATTGGCCCAGCGTTGTCCGAGTTTGGCCGGTGTAGGCCATCATTGTAAATAATAATTTGTTCTTAAATTACTTGCCTAGTTAAATAAAATAAAAATATGACCATGGTTTGTTTATTTGGTCTATTCAGCATAGCTCTGTTCTGCCCTGCCTTGCCCCCTTGTGGAGCTCAAAAGTTAGTTTCTTACTGTTATAACTCAAATCTGTGATTTTGTCAATGCAATAAACTATTTTTTATAGCAGTGTTTATTATGTTACTTCTTTGTAGTATTGTTTTATTGCTATATCCTTATATTGCATTCTAATGAATAATTCATCTTTATTCAGTACTTTCAGAAACCAGAAACACTATTTGCCAATATTATAACTGGAGCTGAACATCTTTGGAGCTGAAGAATGAGGACAGCTTTTGTATGCTAACGTACACTCCTTAACAGTTTTACTGGATGAAAACACAGCAAGAAAACACATGCCAATATGTAATAGTCATCTATTTTATTGCAGTATTGGTAGTTGGTTCAACAACTTGTTTTACGAGAGGACAAAAAACTGAATATGCATAACCCATATTTAATATTCATGCAGTGACTGAACAACTGCATTTCCACCCCCATCTCTAAAGGCATAGTATCATGGCAAGTCACCTGTCAGGTCACCTGTTGCTGCAGATGTGCTCAATAATGCTTGAGCATGTGATACTCCTCAAAGCATGGTGAAATACATAGAGGTGTATCACAAGCTAAACACATGTATTTTGTCATCTTCCTCTGCTTACTTTTCCTGGCGCCAGACAGGCAGACTTTGCAATGCCTCCGTGTGCGACTACCTTGAGAAGCAGTTTGAGGGACTTTGCAGGGAAAATGCCGTGCAGTGAGGCGTAGGGGATTGTCTGCAGCAGGACGGCCCCCAGTGGATGGGCGCCGAGGGGTGTGGTGCTCCTCTAGCAGCTCTCTCATGAGGTTCTCTCTGTATTTTTGGTAGGTAATTACTTTACCTATGAGGGAGTGGGGAGGATGAGAAAAGTTAGAGGATGATGAGGCAGTGGGTAGGTGGGTGAGATATTGTCACTATAGTTGCATAATGGATTTGTATGTGAACTGTACATCCAATTACAAAAATACCTTGTTCAGTAATCATCTCACCTGTTAGTTGGCGGTGAACTATGCTGCCGTTGAGGACAGCAGTGTCGATCAGATGGAAAAATATCTTCTTATACCACTTGGTCGTTTTCCGAGTGCATTCCACAAAGCTGTTTATCATGTCCGCCTTATCCACGGACCCCATTTTGAGGTTATAATCAAGCACACAATCTGGTTTGATCAACCTCTCTCCGGTCAGGTGGTCCACCTTCCCTTTGGCCGACATGGTTGCTGTATGGACAGTGGAGAGGACATGGACTTCTCGCTTGTGATGCCACTTTACTGCCAGGGGCAGCTCCTCACTGTCAGAATCTGATTCCCGACTTTCATACTCAGACTCATTGTCAGAATTTTAAAAAATCTCCAGAATTTCCACATTTGTAAGATGTCTCCTTTTGAAAGACATTGTTAATGCTACAGCTTAGCTCACTAGCTACATACATAAACAACAACACTGAATGGCCCAGAGTGGGAGGTTACGTGGTTGACTGCCGGCACGCGCCACTTGTATCAATAAATCACTATCAGAAAATGTTTTGTGTGGCAATTATTTGTGTATTTACGGTTTTATTCACATGTTTTCAATTCTAGGTGACAAATCATGCATTCCGATTCTTGCACAGATTGTAATGGGCACATATTATGTGTGTAAAATACTTTTTTGAAGGTTGTACTGATTATGATGAGCTAAGCTAATTCCAGCTGTGTAGCCATGTTTGTTGACATACAATGCATTCTGGGATTCAGTCTGTTTGACCAAAGATGTTATAACAAAATGAGGTGAGTAAGAGTTCACAAATTTTTTGAGGACTTCCGGAAATTAATGGTGGGATGTGAACGACGGTAGATGACACACCCCTTCAACATGCATACTATAAACAGACCAAACTCATCTCGTCTTCTCTTATTATCTTCGGTTTCTGTGAGGAAAAAATGCATGGCTGCGCGCTGAAACTAATCGTCGGATTACTTTCGATTTCTATAAAGTGTTTTACCTAGTTATTTCGATCAATGGTGAGCTCACCCGTGATGTGATTAATTAATACATCATATTTTCTTGTACATATTCTCCACAGTAGTTTTACTTACAGTGGGGCAAAAAAGTATTTAGTCAGCCACCAATTGTGCAAGTTCTCCCACTTAAAGATGAGAGGCCTGTAATTTGCATCATAGGTACACTTCAACTATGACAGACAAAATTAGGAAAAAAAATCCAGAAAATCACATTGTAGGATTTTTAATGATTTTATTTGCAAATTATGGTGGAAAATAAGTATTTGGTCAATAACAAAAGTTTATCTCAATACTTTCTCATTGCCAACAAAGGGTATATAACAAAGGTCAAACGTTTTCTGTAAGTCTTCACAAGGTTTTCACACACAGTTGCTGGTATTTTGGCCCATTTCTCCATACAGATCTCCTCTAGAGCAGTGATGTTTTGTGGCTGTTGCTGGGCAACACGGACTTTCAAGATTTTCTATGGGGTTGAGATCTGGAGACTGGCTAGGCCACTCCAGGACCTTGAAATGCTTCTTACGAAGCCACTCCTTCGTTGCCCGGGCGGTGTTTGGGATCATTGTCATGCTGAAAGACCCAGCCACGTTTCATCTTTAATACCCTTGCTGATGGAGGTTTTCATTCAATCTCACGATACATGGCCCCATTCATTCTTTCCTTTACACGGATCAGTCGTCCTGGTCCCTTTGCAGAAAATCAGCCCCAAAGCATGATGTTTTCACCCCCATGCTTCACAGTAGGTATGGTGTTCTTTGGATGCAACTCAGCATTCTTTTTCCTCCAAACACGACGAGTTGAGTTTTTACCAAAAAGTTATATTTTGGTTTCATCTGACCATATGACATTCTCCCTATCTTCTTCTGGATCATCCAAATGCTCTCTAGCAAACTTCCTGCGGGCCTGGACACGTCTGGCACTGCAGGATTTGAGTCCCTGGCGGCGTAGTGTGTTACTGATGGTAGGCTTTGTTACTTTGGTCCCAGCTCTCTGCAGGTCATTCACTATGACCTGTGGTTCTGGGACCTGTGGTTCTGGGATTTTTGCTCACCGATCTTGTGATCATTTTGACCCCACGGGGTGAGATCTTGAGTGGAGCCCCAGATCGAGGGAGATCATCAGTGGTCTTGTATGTCTTCCATTTCCTAATAATTGCTCCCACAGTTGATTAGGCGCAGCAACCATTAGAATAGTAGGCACAAAATGAAGCCTGCCCCACAACGTCATTTGATTTTGAGTGACAGTGAGAGAACCGTTAGGGTGAGAAGAAAAATTCCACCACAGGAATGTTCCTAAGGTCCTCCCGATCTGTGCAAGCCTGACCGTGTGGCATTAACCCTTAACAGTAAAACAGGGTTTTTTGATCTCACAGATTACAGTGACATCTCTCCCCATAGGAATACATTGCCTGCATCCCTAAATTCAACCTGAAGCCTATATGGGTTATGAATGCCGTATGAACCTGTCTTCGGTACCAGTCCATCAGGCCACTATGAGGTCTACCTGTGTTGATTCTAAGCTTCCTGGACCAACCGGAAGTGGCTAAAATCACCCTAAAAGTGTATATCCATACCCTGCCTGCAGTTTGATAGACATAGTGCATTCAACCCTGTGTAAATAAGTCAATTCTTAACGTAAAGACTTAAAACTCAGGATTCTGTAAAAGCATACCCCATTGAGGATATGTGTTGACTTATAGCTTCCTGTTCCAACCGGAAGTGCCATAATTGGTGTCTCAGGGGCTGTTTCGAAGGGTTAAAAAAGTCAGATCTGTCCAAAACTTCATATATGTGATTAGGCAACCCCCATGAACTATAAATCAGTCATTTTTCCCCAAAAAATTCAAAGGAAAACTAAATCACACTAAAACACAACTTGGAAGGAGGGACGTATTGGGGTGCGTAGAGACAGACAGTGGTTGCAATAGTTAGCTTTGTTCGAGCTAAAAAAGAACCGTCAGACCTAGAGTTCCGAAACTTTAGAAACCTGTTCTAGACCTCCGGTCGATGGTGCGTGGTGAGTTACGTGGCTCTAGAAGGTTCTCGGACAGAGAAACAGCCTCGTACATTTGCAATACCTTCAAACCATTTTGACCATTACGAAAATGACGACGTTTAGAAAAGTCTCAGAGACGCAAGGCTAGGTGCATTGAAACCGGCTCGGCCCATAGAGACGGACCCCAACGTTTCTGTCCGATAGCTCATTCAAGGACCCCGTAGCAAGACATGTAAAAAAGTGGATTTTCAGCACCAATTAGGGTTTTGCTCGGACACCAAATGACCTATCGAGCCGAAACTCGGGATTCGGGGTCGCCTCACATAGGCCTTCACATAATGTCCGAACTGGACCCGCAGCTAGAACGTAACTACGTGTTTTATGTTTTTTTTATGGTTTGAACCGAAGGCGCTGTGAATTATGGGCCTGCTCTGACATATGTGATAGTTGGCTTCTAAATGAGTAGGAAAAAGTGGGTTTGGTGTCAATTGATATCAGTTTGGTGTCATAATGACATCTAATTGACTGATGGACACTGACTTACTAGTTGACTTTTGTGCATTTGCAATATGTTTAAACGGAGAGGGACCATCACCAAAATGGCATTCTGAAATCAACACAAAAAATGGCATCACCAGAGTCTCCAGACTGTGCCGAGTTCAACGAGATATCCCGCTTGACGGTAGCTCGCTCGGTCTAAGCGCAGCAACCATTAGAAAAGTAGGCCCAAAATGAAGCCTGCCCCACAACGTCATTTGATTTTGAGTGACAGTGAGAGAACCGTTAGGGTGAGAAGAAAAATTCCACCACAGGAATGTTCCTAAGGTCCTCCCGATCTGTGCAAGCCTAGCCTTGACCGTGTGGCATTAACCCTTAACAGTAAAACAGTGTTTTTTGATCTCACAGATTACAATGACTTCTCTCCCCATAGGAATACATTGCCTGCATGTAACGAGATATCCCGCTTGACGGTAGCTCGCTCGGTCTAGTAGCATAGGTTACAGGTTTGTAGTCAAGCCACAGATTTCAGGTGAGATCCCATGATACACTCAACAATACAACAACACGATTCTCATGAATAACCATTAAGCCATTTGCTAAGATTTCCCCCATTTTGACATGTGGAAACCTGTTGTCACTCTTA